>NW_007731230.1:35396-42615 GCF_000696425.1 Galeopterus variegatus | reverse complement strand
GTGGGATCCGAACCCTCGGCGGGAGCGCCACCGCGCTTCCCAAGCGGCGCACTATAGCAGTGCGCCACCGGGCCAGCCCAGTAAAAATACTTTTGAATAAAGCAATAAGCCCTAAGAAACTCAACTTGAGATAAGACGTGTGATCCATCGATTTGAAGTTTTTTCTCTGCTGTGTACATTAGCCTGGCTGGAGCTGGGTCATGACTCGGATGCTCTGACGGCTATGCCAATAGCAGAGCCGGGCAGGAAGGGTGAAGGGGAAGAAATTATTTGTCATGAACCAACCAACTATCCCAAGTTAGAATCCTCAACTACGGCCAAAAAGACCTAAACTCTGCTCACAGCAGCTGGCTTTCTCACTGTGGTTAAACGATTGCTGTGTCACCTAAGCTGGCATCCATTAAATGCCCCAGCCAAAGAGAACAGGCAGGTAGCATAGGACCCATTCCAGACCAGACATTTCAGAATAAAGCAGATAAATTCATTACTGACACTCATGGGTTCCTGACTGCTGTCCTGGGTGAAGACACTGTCGCATTCTCTCTAGCAAATCTTGTTGGTCTCTGGACCCAATTACTTAGCCTAAGGAATGTTGCCTTTGCTAAGGAGAAGTAAGTTTGTGAGGGCTGCAAACTGATAAACAGTCTTGCTAACGTCATGCTCCAACCTTTGAGATAGCCGGTTCAGATTCTTGATAGATTTTAGAATCCAGTGAATCTGCTTTGATCCAGAGGCACTGCTAGTAAAGCTTCCAGAGAACTCCTGTTTAGACAGACACGTACAGCTTCTTCTCTATCCTGTTTGCACCTCAACAACTCTACCCTTTGATGGCAACAAACTGTATCCTTTAAAAATACCCAAATTACTCCAAAAGGATGTTTAGCCCTTAAAAAAGACCAAATTGTAAAATGAATCTGCTTGCACTGGCCCATAGGAATTCACCAACCCATCCCAGGAGAAGGGGATTCAGAGAAAGGAGTATTACACTGAGTGGCCACCATTAGCTTACTTTGAGAAAGGCTCTAGAGCTTCATTCTACAATTTCAGTTTTTAGCTGACTAATAAGAAACCTCCATCATTCCTTAGAGAGGCTCATTCAGTGTGAGAAACATCGTTTTGTCCCTTTTTGTGGTCCCTACGCAAGTGAACAGAGAAGACATACATTTATCCTAAGAGACAAAGGGATTTGATCCTAAGACTACTGACTCCAAGGACTGGTAAAAACCTTTAAAGGTCATCTGGTCTAGTTTCTCTCTTTAGGCAGATGAGCATCTAAGGCCACACTGGACAGATGTTTGTCTATTTCTTGAATACATCAGGGACAAAGACCATACAGACTTCCTGAATAGTCCATCCCAATGTTTCCAGAACTTGGTCTGCTTCTAGCAATAACTACTTCGACCCAACCCAAAGAACAAGCAGCTCTGGGAGAAAGTGGTAGATTCCTGTGTCCTAATGAAGTAGGATACAAAACCAAGGCGATCTCACCTGACCTCTAGGGAAAAAGGGAAGAAGAGAAATTGCAAAAATTACATTTGTTGGGAAGTATAAACAGTATTCCTTTGTGTCAACTTAATAAAAAATGCGGCCCTTGGGGACCTGGGGTGAACTCCAGGCTGCTGTAGCCCCACATGAGAATGGCTCGCCAGTCCTATGCTATGCTTCCTAAGGGCAACAGGGGTTGTCGATGACCAGCATGACATCGATGCCATAGGCCTCCAGCAGGTCCATAAGGAAGCTTCGGTCCCCTTGGGGGTCCAGACCCATGCCCCGGGCATGCTCTGCTGTCAGAGTTTTGTCTTGACTGGCGGACACCTCCAACAAAGTCTGAAATATCCGGTTGTTCTGTTCTAGGAAAAACCTGCATTTTTAAGACAAGACATAGGAAAGAGAGGAAAAAAAAGACAAAAAAGCTCACCAGATAATCCGCAAATGGGGAACCCAAACTATCTTGTTTGTTGAATGTACCTTTAAATGGCTTCAGAAATAAATCAAAAGTATCTTTTAAAAGAAGAAAACAAGGTAAAAGTTAAATTAAACATCTATTAAAGTGCCACTAAGGTTAGCAAAGGTGTAATTGGGCAAATTACACCTTTAAGCATGGTGTAATTGGGCAAATCTCTGAGCAAGCGATGGCCTCACTGTCGAAAATTTATTGTCCTGGTAAGAGGGAAGTTACTAGGGGTTTAAACAGAGCCTCATGGAGAGGCCCCATACACTGCCTTTCTCTCTTTCTGTTTAGTCATAAGCAGAAAAGAAAAGTTACGACAACAACAACAACAAATACCTGATAATGCAGTTCTGAGATCAATGCTTAATGTGAGAGATTGAAATTCACCTTCAAGGCCCTGCGTAGGTAATTAGAGACAGCAGCAGCAGAAAACAAGCCTTACTAGAGAAGAGAGAAGAGAGGCTTGGAAATGGTCAGCCCTGAGCCACTGCACACAGCCCAAGGCTGACACTGTCACACAGAAAAGGAGCAGCTCAGAGGAGCGGGGCAGGCATGGGGGTATTCCAAGGCCAGCAGCGCTGGAAGTGAAGGTTAAAGGAGAAAGGCAGGCACTGACACTGGCACAGTTGGCGTTGTCTTTGGGTGTTCTTGGATTACTCAGTTTTGGGGCAGAGAAAATATGCACAGAGCAAGATTTAAAAGTCACTGCTTCATAGTAGTACTACATGAATAAATGAGCCATGTTCAGAAAGGCATTCCCTATCTAGCTTAGCTGTGCTCCACAGAGCTCTCAGGCTCAGCAGAGGTGCCCACTGTCTAAAGCAGCTCTGGATGCTCAGGGATTTCAGATGCAATGGCACGTCAAACCTGAGACTGTGGCTCTGCTCAATCTCAAATGCCTCCCGATCTAAACAGCGAGCATGTATTAGGAAGTACACTATCAGAGTCAAGGCATTCCACCTTTGTAGAAACATCCATGTTAAGTTACAACATCAAAGCCAGAGACTGTGCTGACTACAAGTGTTGTTCCCCAACCGCATCCCAGGAAAGCTGGGAGAACTGTCTCCACTTCAATTACGGTTGTGTTCCTATCATAGGACACTTTCACACAGCTGCTTAGGAATGAAGTCAGTGCTGTTAGGTGTAAAGGCCACAGCACCTGCCCCTACCACCAACAGATCTGGGGGCAAGAGATTTCATTAGATTCGACAGTTACATTTTCAGATTATCCCATAATACTCAGCACAAGGAACTGCTCCATTTGAAGGAAGCAATGGAAGAGAAGTCCCTGAGTCCTGAGGGACAGACAGAGCTTCTATGCTGTGGAAACCCTGGATGTAAAAGCCCAACAGGAAAACAAACACTAGGATCCTGTTTACTCTTAATGACCTGCTCCTGCTTCTTTCCCCAACTCCTCTGGGTGCCCTTTAATGGGCTTTCAGGTCAGCTCTAAATGCCCTGGCAGCAGTAAAGGACATCCCTGGATGGCAGCAGGTAACATAGGAGGGATCCAGGTGGCCCAAAGCAGTTAGTGTTGAAGGGATCCTCAGGGAGGCCCTGGAACCTCTGCCCCAAGTGACTCACAACACAAAGAGGTCCTCTTCACAGGGATTGTAATCTTCTTCTACTTCCTGGGAATACAACAGCATCTGCCTGTTGAGAAGGAGATCGCCATCAGATGCTGGTACAGCTACAAGGACCCAAGTCATAGGTGAAGCCTCAGCCAGGCATCTGCAATGGGCACCACCTCCCAGGAAGCAGCACCAGCCAGAGCTGGCCTCCGTCCAAAGGCAGGGAGAGAAGGGATACGAAGGGAATGAACGGGGCTTGCACTCAAACCCCCTAGGGTTCAGGGCCGGTCCCACCCCTGCTCATCTCAGGCAAGTGACAATCTTTCCTAGTTGTCCATTAAATGGGGATGACATGCTACCATTTTCTTCATAGGATCACCAAATTATTTAGAATTAGATGAGATCATGCATAAGCAAGTTTCTAATATAGTGATCCACACATGGGAAATGCTCAATAAATGGTTATTTTAAATATGCACACATGGGCAAATCTAAACAAGGTCATGCTGGGAGTTTCTGGAAGCTAGCTGCCCAGGTTTGACAGACTCCAGTCCATCAGAAAGAAACCGCGTGTGCATTTGCCACCCCACTAGTGGGGCAATACCAGGGAGCCAGGCCTCAGCTGCACGGCTCCCTGCATTTGCATCTCCAGGCAGCATGCGGACTGGCAGAACTGTGAGGGAAGGGGCAGAGGGCAAGCTTTACAGAGAGACCCCTGCCCCAGGGCTGTCCTGAGAAAGGCCGAGCACCCAGTTCCCTGATACCTCTTTCTCAGTGGTGTGCTGACTGTGGCTGGCCCCCAGCTCACGTGGCACCCAGCCCCTGGTCCCCCAGCATGCGTGGCCCCCAGCTCACGTAGCACCCAGCCCCCGGTCCCCCAGCACACATTGCACCCAGCCCCCGGGCCCCCAGTCCCCGAGCGGCCACCTCTGCTCGTTAAGCCGCCGGTACTTCTCCCTGTCGGCGCTGTTGATCTTCAGCAGCGGCTGCAGGTGGTCGTGGTGCGTCTTCACATTCTGGTTATCCACGTAGACATCGTACAGCTCCCGCTTCTCCTCGAATATCTTCTCTGTGGTGCCTGTGGAGCCTGAGGTTGAGGAGGTGGGAACTGGCCCGACCCCGCCGGGGAAACAAGGAGTCCAGGTGCCCCGTGTGTGAGAGGACAGGAGGGCTCGGGCCTGGGGGCAGGATGAGGGGAGGGCCCCGTACTCACAGGCCACATAGGACACCTCTACCTCCAGGCTCTCGATGTCGGCCACATTCACGTAGAAGAAAGGCTTGGACTCAGGAACGGTGCCCCCGATGCCGGGCAGCGACACGTTGGCCAGGCAGCAGCAGCAGTACACTGCGGGCAGGGCAGAGGACGTGAGAGCAGAGCCTGCCCCCCACGGCCCTTCCTCCACGGAAGCCTGCTGGTCGCCACCCGCTCTGAATAGCTGCGGACGGGTGGCTTTGCTTTGTGTTGTCCTGTACACCTCAGGAACCAGGGGGTCCCGCACCACAGGACACTGAGGGGGCAAGCTTTCCAGAACCTGATTTCCTCAAGGTCACAGCCACAACATGCTAACCAAATCCAGTAGACAGTTTTCAGTCTTCCTCTGGCTGGTCTTGCTTAGAATCCGACACTGCTGACCCCACCTCAAAATGCTAGCCTTGAGGCCCTGGCACCTTGTAGTTCTCCGCCTTCTGACTGTTCCGCTCAGTCTCCTCTGTCCTTCCACCTTTACTGATCCTCCTCTCCTGCTCTGCACGCCTCTGCTCACTCACCCTCTCCCCAAGTGATGCTGTCCACCCCCTGCTGATGAGTACAGTCTAGATGCCACTCTCCAATCTCTACCTCCAGCCCACCTTTGCTCCAACACTCCTGACCCAGCCACACAAGGGGCTGGGGTACAACAAGGGTGGCAAGTTCCTTCTGAACTTGGTTATCAATGGAAAGACTCAGCAGTTTCTGTTCCAGGGAACTCACGAAGAGCCCTGACTTTGGCTTCTAGTTACCTCTATAGCACACAACGCCCACAGGTGGCGGAGAAAATATCAAAATGCGCTTTCGAAGTAAGGCAAATTTCCAGAGGATGAGGATCTGTTCTCCAAAGAACTTAATAAACTGAGACATGCAGCCAGCTGGGTGTGTGATCTGAAAAAATAAAAAGGGGGTCGGGGACGAGGAAGGAAGGAACAGCTTGTTAGAGACAACACTGAGAAGGATGCAACGATCCAGCACAGGTGTGTGCTGAACGCCCCCACGCCCCCATGGAAAACATCTGAAGTACCACTAAACAGATACATGCAAAATGATATTTTTTACTTTAAAAGTCTTATCTTTAAACTGGATTTCTATAAGACAACAGCTCTCCTAATACACTGAACTTTGAGTTTAGGGATCATAAATTACTTTACTTGGGAGACAGAGAGAGGTACAGAGGAAACAAACCTGAATTTAACTTATTAAAACTCAAAAATACAAGTCACTCCAAAGAGACAGTACACTTTAATAAGAAAATTCAACTCCAAAACATTATTGAGCACTGAAAGTAATAAAATGACAAGCAAACCATCCCAGACTAGATTCCCAAATATGTGGGGACCAGTCGCTATGCAAAGCGAGGTGTCTGCAGAGGTCACCGGTAGGAAGGACGCACAGAGCCTACTGACAGAATCACTGCTGCACTTCAGCTCAACCACTTTCCTTCCGATGCTGACTGCAAGGACACTGGCCACCCCTGAGGCTGCCTGCTAGGAGCCCTGAGCCAAGGAAGAGCCGAGTTCCAATCCTGACTGTCATTTACTGCCAGGGAGGCCTGGGGAAAGTTAGCTGAAGTTAGTTGGTTTCTGGTTCCCTTTCCTTATCTGCAAAATGGGGAGACCATCCCCCACCTCGTATGGTTATAAGGACCACCCAAGAAAAAACTTAATGAAATACTTAGCATGTAGGACTAGCCCACATGCAGTGACCGCAACTGTCACTGACAAACAAAGGCTTCAAACCAGGTGCCTGTCAGCTTGTTGGAAGGGAGGTCCCTACCATGCTAAAATGTCAGAGGTAAGAGGGCTCATCACCCAATAGGGATGCAGGTGACAGCGCTTCTGCGAGAGGCACCAGCAGCAAGGCCACTTGCCAGAGTTTAATGACTGAGAGCCCCCGGGGGTTCCCAACACCCAAGCCTGTGGGCCGCTTCTGCGCTCCGCCAGCGCTGACCAGGGCTGTCCTGGGCCCTCCAAAGCTGAGTCTAGACTACCCCAAGGCATGGCCCCACACCAATGCCGTTCACTGGCCCCACACTGGGGGAAGGCTGCCCTCCATGCAGCATGCCCTGCCCTGACTGTGACCCTCTGCCTCCTCCTCTGTACCACATCCCACATTAGCAGGAGGAGAGATGCCAAGCAACCAAGTGTGGTGGGATTCCTCCAATTACTATCTTTCATGAAAGTCAAACAGCAACCAGATAGGGAGGGAGCCCAAATGCATGCCGGGCCCTCCCAGCCTGCCCTCTGGTTATCTTCAAGCCCTTGACCTGTGCTTCCATCGCATAAAGGCCTGGCAGGGTTTGTACCAATGTGTCCTGGGCCTTTGGCTCCTAGAATAAATAACCAATCTTTATTTTTTTTTTTGAAAAAGATGATGGGTAAGGGGATTTTAACCCTTGACTTGGTGTTGTCAGCACCACGCTCTCCCAAGTGAGCCAACTGGCCATCC
>NW_007731230.1:32431-33749 GCF_000696425.1 Galeopterus variegatus | reverse complement strand
CATGTAAATCTCTTGCCCTTTCCTTCAGCCTTGTCCCTCTGTGGCTTTTACAGAGAACTCTTTTCTGGGCGTCTGCACTTCCACCTTTATGTCTTCCCTCTGACCTGTCAAATCCAGAACTCCATCCTCTCTTCACTCCAACTTCTTTTCGCTCCCCAACATTGTCGGCAACCCCCTAGGGTTCGATCTTCACCTGAACGTGCCACTGGGACACCCACCAGCTCCTGGAGTGCAATCCCCCCCTTTGTCTTTCTCTCCCACACTCCCGTTTCCCTCAGGGGAGATCTTCCAGCCGTCCTCCCCTCCTCTCCAGTTCATTATTATTTTTTCCCTCTGCAACAGTCTTAGATATGACTTGATCGAGTTTGGATGTGTTNCGTGGCCTTGGTGTTATCAGCACCACACTCTCCCAAGTGAGCCATGGGCTGGCCCTAAATGACCAATCTTTAATCGATTCTGATGGTATTGATTTGTTCATTCATGGATGCGTGTAGGCATTCATTAAAGAAATGTTTCTTATGTATGTGCTTTGTGCCAAGCACCGAGTATTCTAGTTCCAACAATGAACAAAAAAGACGCAGTCCCTGCCCTTGAAGAGTTTATAGGCTAGCGGGAGCCGCAGGTAAACAAGCAATCCAAATGCAGCCCAATGAGAGCCGAAATGCGAAATGAGAGGACAGGACTGTGGGGCACGCGGGAGGGTTCCTGACCCCATCCTGGAGAGACAGGAGACTTCCTGGAGGGAAGTGGCATCTAAGCTTCCACATAAAGGATACATCAGAGGGACCGCGTTCTTGGCACAGGGACCAGTGCATACAAAGGCCCAGACATAAGACGGAACTTGCCTCCTTCTGGGAACTGCAAGTTCAGGTCCTGCGTCCAGGCTGGTGCTGGGATGTGCTGAAGCAGCCACGACAGGCCTGCCTCCTCTCCTCTGAGAGTCGGTCCTGGAGTCTTCACACTCTTCTCCCCCTTACCCCGCTCTGCTGCACAAGGCAGCAGATGTTTCTCCTGCTTTCATGTAAATCTCTTGCCCTTTCCTTCAGCCTTGTCCCTCTGTGGCTTTTACAGAGAACTCTCTTTTCTGGGCGTCTGCACTTCCACCTTTATGTCTTCCCTCTGACCTGTCAAATCCAGGACTCCATCCTCTCTTCACTCCAACTTCTTTTCGCTCCCCAACATTGTCGGCAACCCCCTAGGGTTCGATCTTCACCTGAACGCGCCACTGGGACACCCACCAGCTCCTGGAGTGCAATTCCCCCCTTTGTCTTTCTCTCCCACACTCCCGTTTCCCTCAGGGGAGATCTTCCAGCCGTCC
>NW_007731230.1:16092-31069 GCF_000696425.1 Galeopterus variegatus | reverse complement strand
GACAGCCCCCTGTCCTCCCCACACGGCTCTCATCAGGCTGTATTTCAATTGCTTGTTTCCCTGCTTCTCCTACTAGCCTATAAACTGTATGAAGGCAGGGACTGGGTCTTCTGTGTTCATTGTTGGAACTTGAATACTCAGCACTTGGCACCCAAGAAAAATTTCTTAATATGTACATATACATGATTTTTCATAAATAACAAATGGAGTCATACCACATATACCATTTTTTTTAGTGCTGTCATTTCTCCCCCAGGCCTTTCCTTTTTCATACATGTAAGTGTTGGGAAAATAGAATAATTTAATCAGGGCCCCTCACTCTGGGTCAGGTTGGGGGTGGTGCAGCGCATTCTATAATAAGCAAGTTATGTGTGGGTGGAGTTAGTGCACATGGGCGACGCTGTGACATTGCCTGGTATATGCCTTGGGCCTCTGCCACTCCATGCGGCCATGCTTTTGAACCTACAGCTCCAAGGACCTTTTGGCCAGTTACCTAGCTCACAGACCCGTGTGTGAGGGGTCTGGTGACCCAGCCTGGCATGGGAAGGGTTTGTGACCCAGTCTGTGAATGGGCTGGAGTCCAGACCCAGCCCTAGCTCGACAATTGGCCCAGTCGGAAGGATCACAGGCAAGTAAAAGAGCTCAACAGTAAGCATTGCCCTAGACAACCTTCCCCCATGCTTTACCTCATCCCCAGGTAATACATGCCTTGAAAACCTAGTACATATCCATCCATATTTTTCCATGTTCATTTATGTATATGCGTGTGTAACTATATCTATACCTGAGACTGTGATTATTTAACAAGAGTGCAATCATATCATATATAGTTTTCTGCACCTTGCTAGTCTTACACAAAATAGACCTGGTAGGGCTTCCACATCAACTTCTTATGCTCTAATTCATTATTCATAATGGCTGTTCCATATACAGGCATTCTAGTTTTCTCCCACTCTGAACAATGTTGGGTTAAACATTCTTACACATACATCATTCCAGTGGTTTTATATCTATAGGGTAGATCCTGAGGAGTGGGACTGCTGACACAAAAGGTGCATGTATTTTTAATTTCTCCTGTTCACATTGTTTTTTTAAAAAAATACCCTCTGCATTTCTATCCACAACCTGTGAAAGTACCCTTTTCCCCACATCTCCTAGGGTCGAANCTTCCTGTTAGGTGCTTCCAATGGTGAGCAAGGACTGAATACTGGAAGGCAGGAGGAAGGGAAAAGTAATTCTCTTCAGTTTCTTGCTCCTGCTAGTGTTTCTCCAGCAGCAGAAGACACCTATGACTCCAGCTTCCAGCTCTTCTTAGCACCCGCAGCCCAAGTCAAGCCATGGCCATGAGAGGTATCAGCATCAGATGCACAGTGCCTCCTTCAAGAGGTGAGCACTGGCTGTGCAGGAGCCCCACCTCCAAGCTCCTGTGGTTCTGGAAATGTCACTTCTCCCCCTTTGTTGCCCCAGGGGTATGTGGGGGTATGTGGCAGGCAGTCTCTAAGACAGACCCAGTGATCTCCATCTCTCAGTATTCACAGCCTTATGCAATCCCCTCTTCCTCCTAAGTAACTTGCTTCTAACCCAGAGAACATGGCAACATTGCAGAGCCATGATTAAGTTACAGAGGATTCTGACTTGCATCTTGCTAGCAGACTCTCTCTTTCTGGCTTTGATGAAGCAAGCATCATCCTGGAGAGTCCCACATGGGGAAGAAGTGAGGATGGCTAGAGGATTCTGACTTGCATCTTGCTAGCAGACTCTCTCTTTCTGGCTTTGATGAAGCAAGCACCATCCTGGAGAGTCCCACATGGGGAAGAAGTGAGGGTGGCCTCCAACAAACAGCCAGCCTTCAGTTCAGCAGTCTTCAAGAAGTTCAACCCTGCCAGCACTCACATGAGCTCAGAAGTGCATAGTTCCCCAGTTAAACCTTCAGATTAGACTCCAACCATGGCTGACACCTTATGTCTCATGAGAGATCATATAGCAGAGGACTCAGCTAAGCCATGCCTAGATTCCTGACTCTCAGAAACTGTGAGATAATAAATATGCACTGATTTAAACCATTAATTTGGGGGTAATTTGTTACACAGCAATAAATGACTGACATAGGGTAGCAGCTGTTGTCTGTAGTTACTAATATTCGGGTTACCACATTCTCTGTTTCCTCCGTCAGTCTTCTAACTCCTGCAGTACCAGTTCTCTGTACTGAACTAGTTTGAAACACCTAACTCAGCCTCTGCCTTCCTGATGAGACCCTCACTGGTCTTATTAGGGTTTAAATTCCATGGGCTAGATTTTAAGGTTTTCTACAACCTAATCCAACCTATTTTTCTAATCTTTTATCTCAATGCTTCCCACTCAGGAGGTGCTGAGAAGGTGCTGGAGCCGGCTCTCCCCACTGCTCATGGCTTCTTCCCTCAGCCCTGAACCCACATCTCCCCCTTTCCACCCAGCCATACGCTTGAGGGACCAACTCCTCTTCCAAGATGCCTTCCCAGAGTTCTCCCTTAAACTCATGGCATAATTTCTCTGCCACAGGAGCCCTAGGCTTCCACTGAAATATCTGATGACCAACCGGGGGCGGGGGAGCTCTCTTTTGATGTTCTTAGCAGGCATCTTTGTACCATCCCAACACCTAACGCTTGGCTGGGAGTTTTCTTAACTGAAAACAAACATATTCTAGCACCAAAGGCAAAGTACTTCAGAAAAAAACGCTAAGTAAAGTAATATCAAAAATGTCAAACCCTGTTTATCAAACTCTTCATCCTTTGTTCAAATGTCTGGCTTTAAAATATCTGAAGCAGTCAACAGAATCAAATCCAACTTTTGTCCCCCAGGAGTCCAGCCCGACTGGCCTATCACCCACAGCTTTGCCCCATAATCACAGAAGTGGCTAGAAAGCATAGAGTTTAGGATAACTTGACTTATGTTTTAAATGAGCCCCAATACTTATGTTCCAACCCTGTTCTACTGAAAGCGGACTTTTTGCATGAGCCCAAGACACACATTTTTTATTTACTCAAAATGGATCAATAGCTACTATTCCCAGTGTGGTCCAGGACTGTGCGAGGATACGGCTGACCTCACCTTCATCTCAGGATACATGTATCGGTGTATGGAAGGCAGCCAGTAGACAGGGGGCAGGCTGCTGCCCCTTCCAGGACCAGCATGGAGCACCCCTTTCTTGTCCTCGTAGAATGCAGCCAGATGAGAGTAATGTCCCGGCATCTCCAGCTGGTGTCTGCACAACACACACACACACATGCACGGTGAGAACAGTACTGGCCACAGCTCTGCAGTGCACTGCCCCGCCCTGAGGCTTATAGTGCTTAGGGGCAAAGGCCCTGATACACTCTAAAGATCCCTATCTTGAGGTTGCTCAGGACGCCTCCTTTTGTGTTATAGAACATCCTTAGAAAAAGCTCAAACGTGGGCCTGAAACTCCCTGACAGGACCATGTAACACACATTCTCTTTCTCACGGGAAACAGGCAGAATTAACAGACTATGACTAATGCCTATTGTTCTCGGGCAAGGTATGCTAAGATCCTGCTGCTTTCCAGAGGACGGCTGTTTATGTGAGAAGGCATAACATGGAAGACTACAAATTTGCTGCTTAAAGCTGCTCTTTGTTTAGAACTCATGTTTGCTTGCTGTGTTGCTGTAAAAGAATATGGAGAAACTTACCCCTCAATGTCTCAAATACGGGAAAACAGTTATTATTGGATGTCACTAAGGGCTCATAATTTCTACATCAAGTAATAAAGACATAAAAAGCATCAGAATCTCTTCTCTTCCCACCACCTGCTCAGGTCGGCAGAGATTGGGCTGTGGGTGGAGTAGCCTGGGTGACTAACATTATAACCGAGGAAGTGGCATTGAGTCCCTAGACCACTGGGACAATGGAGAATCCTGCCTCCAGGTCGAGTGCAGGAGAGCTGTGGGTGCTGTTTGGCACTGTGTTTAACAGGGCTGGTGAAGGTAGAATGTTGTCCTCCAAAAAAAGATATATAGGAGCCCCAGTACTTCTCACCACCTGCTCAGGTCGGCAGAGATTGGGCTGTGGGTGGAGTAGCCTGGGTGACTAACATTATAACTGAGGAAGTGGCATTGAGTCCCTAGACCACTAGGACAATGGAGAATCCTGCCTCCAGGTCGAGTGCAGGAGAGCTGTGGGTGCTGTTTGGCACTATGTTTAACAGGGCTGGTGAAGGTTGAATGTTGTCCTCCAAAAAAAGATATATAGGAGCCCCAGTACTTCTGAATGTGACCTTATTTGGATAGGGTCTTTATATAGGTAATCAAGTTAAAATGAGGTCATTAGAATGGGCCCAACCCAGTAAGACTGATATCATTATAAAAAGAATATTGGACACAGAGACAGACAAACACAGAGAGCCATGTGAAGATGAAGGCAGGGACTGAGGTGTTGCCTCTATAAGCCAAGCAACACCAAAGACTGCAGGCAAACCATCAGAAGCCAGGACCGAGGCACAGGACAGAGTCTCCCTCACAGCCTCAGAGGGAACCAGGTCTGCTGACACCGATTTTGGACTTTTAGGCTCTAGAACTGTGAGACAGTAAGGTTCTATCATTCTAAAGCCACCCAATTTTTGATACTTTGTTATGCAGCCCTAGCAAGTTAATACAGGCAAGAATAAAATATACCAAAGCCCTTCTAGCCCATTTTAATTTTCTTGGTGTCCTACAGTTTCCATCAAATGAGGAGAAAGAAGCAAAATATAGCTTCGCTGAGCCAGAAGAGGTGTCCCTAATTATGGTTGGCCCTGGAACAACAATGATTAAAAAATAGGCAACCCCTCTGCCCCTGCAACCTGGCACCGTGGCTTACTCCAGACTATGCCACGAGCTGCTCAGTGGCAAGCTTTTCACTGACCAACTGGTAGCTGGCTGTTCTGTCTTCACTCCAAAGTGACTTATAGTTCTCATTGTCAAGGCGACAAGAGACCTTCAGGCAAATTTATATTTTAAAAAGAAAAAAAAATTTTTAAAAATCAACTATATTCAAAAAATGATTACTAACAAATTCCTTTCTGGGTGATAACTCTCTAATTTCAGGCTTCCTATTCTCATTGTCAAGGCGACAAGAGACCTTCAGGCAAATTTATATTTTAAAAAGAAAAAAAAAAATTTTAAAAATCAACTATATTCAAAAAATGATTACTAACAAATTCCTTTCTGGGTGATAACTCTCTAATTTCAGGCTTCCTGTATATCTTGTTTTAAGCCTTGCACAGGAGGTAGTCATGCAATGTAATAATAATGACGATTTGGGAAGGGGTGGCTTATAATCGTTTCTCTCACTCTTACAAACGTTCCTGGGCTAGATGGGAAGTCCGTGGTGGCTGAGTTGTGTCTGGCTATCCTGAGAAGAGGGCAGGTGTCAGATACTCTCTAGGGATGTGTGTCAAATTGATGAAGGTTTGATTAAGAGAAAATCACACAATGGCAATCAAGTTCAAAGGTGTTTTCATCAGGACCTGATTTCCCTAAAAAGAACACTGAGAATCATTTTATCATAATCTTAATAGTATAATTTCTGTGTTAAAGGGGGCTGTATCAAAGATAATTTATGTAATATTTTTTCATTTTCTAGGCTTATTGTTTGCTGATTTACTGCTGAATTGTCTTTTCTGTTTGACTACCTTAAGCTCTATACTTAGACCAAAATTCTAAAGAAAAGCTCACTACTAAGTTATAGTCCCTTCAACAAAAACGTAGCAACCAGCATTCTGTCCTTTGATAACCAAAATATCACTGACCATGACAGAACAAGGCAATAATATAGAGACAAATATAAATTGGCAGTTCCTGGATGAATGTTAAACAACTGTTGTATGAAAGCCTCGAAATTTAAACACACTGTTGATTACGCAACAAACAAGATTGATTACAAACCACAATACCAGGATAAACAAAAATGTACTAAAACAAGGTTGAGAGTGCTGGAAGATAAGTGAGTCTTCAAAGATGGTATAAAAGGAGACCTTCCTAGTGAGCTTATCTATAAGGATGTGTAGATTAAGAAACTACCATACTGAAATGTATGCCAAGCCATCTATGGAAACTGTCCAAGAGATATGACACTGTAAAATTAGAGAATAACTGGCTCAGTATATGCTATTGATCTGAAGTGATGGGCTTCTGGGCCAGATCGAGGATTCTCCTGCAGGACCTGAGATGTTAGGGTTCTCCTTAAGTTCACAGCCCTTCACTGATAAAACACAGGCATATGTGACCATTCAGGTGCCCCGTGCAACTAACTCTGCCTTCCCCTACCACACAGAGGCAATAATTCACCCAAAGTAAGAATCAGAGATGGTGTATTCATTACTAATCTGAGTCTGTCTTCTGGCTTTGCAAATACAGAATAACAGGCATTCCCACTTATGGCTGATGCAGGAACAAAATGATACCACCTTCCCAAGGGTAACTTACAACTTGTATCAAATTGTCCACTGTATATACCCTCTGACCTGGTGATTCCATTTCTAGGAATGTGGCCTAAAGAACTATTCATGAATGTGAACAATCATTTACCCACAAGGATGCTCATGTTTACAGTGGTGAAAAATAAGAAACAACCTAAAAGGCCAATAATAGTGAAATAGTTAAATAAATTGTGATACATCTAATGCATTGAAATGCTGTGAAACTGACAAAATAATGTTGAGGACTATTATTCATGATACACTGAAAGATTAATATACTAAGTTACAAAATTTAGATATTAAATGACATTAATAATCCTGTAAAAAAAACCTAATGTGTATGTATATATTTACACATGGGAAAAAGACTAGAAGGATATACAACAAAATGTTAATGAAGATATGTCTGGCTGTTGGGATCTTATTTTTTCCCTTTGAGCTTTTCTCTATTTTTCAAAGTTTTCTACAATCATTATGTATTAATTTCATAGTCTTTTTAAACTTTTTTGTTATGGAAATTTTCAAACATACACTGAAAGTAGAAAGGAGGGAATAATGAGCCCGATATATCTACCACCTAGCTTCAATAATGATCAATATTTGATCAATATGGTTACATCTATGTCCTATACCCTACCACCACCACTAGTTTTCCCTGAAATGTCTTAAAGAAAATCTCATATCATAACACTTTACCCATAAATACTTTGGTATGCATATCTGACTGATAGAGTCTGTTTAAAAAATAACATAACACATAACCACTCTGCCATTACCTCACCTAACAAAGTTAATTCAAACACCTTCGTATAAGCTAATACCCAGTCCACATTCAAATTATACCGACCGTCCCCAAAATGTTATTTCATAGTTAGTTTGTTTAAATCAAGATCTAGGCAAGGTCCAAAAACGTGATTATGTTTGGATCTATTTTTATTCTGTAACAGTCCCTCTTCCCTTTTTAAATCTAATTTTTTTAAATTATAAAATAGTTCTCCAATATCGTCTGATTAATAAGAAATAATCATAGAAAGGACTCTCTAACTAGAGAGATATTGAGGGTAAGATTTGTAGATGAAATACTAAAAATACAGTTTGTGATATCAGAAGTCAGAATGAATATAAAACACAGATTAGTTGCTGCAGAAATAGAGTCTAGTTAATTCATACAAAAGTAATTGCTGCAGTCAAGCACTATCCCTGCCGAGACCTGGGCTTATCTAACTGTGCTTCTTTCTTTTCTTCATGCTCTGTCATTCAAGTCTCTTTTCTCATCTTACCTCTACCCTCTTTAATCACCAAGCTGGATATCCCTGCCGAGACCTGGGCTTATCTAACTGTGCTTCTTTCTTTTCTTCATGCTCTGTCATCCAAGTCTCTTTTCTCATCTTACCTCTACCCTCTTTAATCACCAAGCTGGGAACATTTCTAGCTATGCCATAAATTCTAGAAGCCATAAAAAGACTAATGACTTTAAAAAAGAAAAACATCCACATAATAAGAAAGTAATGTTCAAATACAAAAGACAAAAAGTGGAAAAATATTTTCAATTATATCACAAAGAGCCAATTTCCTTATTTTACAACAAAATCCTAGAAATTAATAAGAAAAGGCCAACAACAAAATGTAGCAAAGGTTAGAAACAGTTCACAGAAAAGGAAATACAAATGACTCAAACATATATAAAGGTGCTCAACCTCACTTATAGTGAGAAAAGTGCGAATCAAAACTATACTAACGTACTGTTTTTTATCCACTAGAGTGCCCCAAACCCCAAACTTTCATTTTTGCATTCATATGTTGTGATGGAACAGGCATTCTCCTGCATTACTGCTGGGCATGAGAAACGGCACAAGCTCTATGGAAAGCAACATGGCTGTATTTATTGAACCACCAATTTCATTTTTGGAAATTTAATGTACAGATATACCACTTGTGTGAAATCATACTTGTTCTTTATTGAACCACCAATTTCATTTTTGGAAATTTAATGTACAGATATACCACTTGTGTGAAATCATACTTGTTCATGGGTATGCAGTGCAGATTATGTGTAACAGCAAAAGACTGGAAACAATCAAATGTCTATCAATAATAAACCTGATAAATAAAGCACTGTCGTTCTATACAGGGCATAGGATACTACTGTAAAAACAATGACAAAGCTCTCGATGTACTGATATGAGATCTCCTGCACTGTTGAATGAAAAAGGCAAGGTGCAAAAGAGCACTATAACACACTACCTTTTGCATGAAAGAGGGAAAATAAGAATATACATGTGCACTTGTATATACTTGTGTTTATACACAAACTTTGGGACAATACATGAGAAATTAACAGTGATTACTATACTGTTGGATGGATATGGGAGCTAGGTGAAGACTTTTCATTTTATGCCAGTGGTAGAGATGGGTGCTCTCCCAAATTTTAGATAGTCACATGGACACCCAGCTAAAGACCACACTTCCCAGATTGCTGCTAGGTGTGCCTAGTAACCCAGAGCTGGCCAATGGAATGTGAGCAGAAGTGATGTGTCCAACCTTTGGGATTCCTGTGACTTTCTGCTTTCCTGCAGGCTGGAACATGACATGGGGAGTCAGCTTCTACCACATGAACAAAGACAACACTCTAGGAGATGACGTTAATATGAGACAGAAAGACCTGGATCTCAGTATAACCCAATGGAACAGAGCCACCTACCCACACTGAATTGCTTCTCTCTCTCTGGGATAATCACGCTAGAAAAGCTGTACTTCTAGCTTGTTTGAGTCACTACAGTTTAGGTCTCCTCTTTGTTATAGCAACTTAGTCTCTACTCTAGCTGAAGCAGAAAATGATACCTAGAAATGAGTTACTACAGTATCAAAACTACAATATGGCACTGGCTTAGCAGCTGGAAGGGCAGGATGGTGAGAAAATAGATATTGCAGATTAGAAAGCTGGTAACCCTTGTTATACTGTAGCAAAATGTTTGCTAAAACTTCAATGACTTGGAAGACAGACCCTGTGCCATCTGAATTTGTAGCTTGAGGAAGCACTTAGAAGTAGAATGTTGATGTGTGCTGATTGATGGCCCCTGCTGCTTTTACTGAGTGGCTACAAGAGTAAGATGGAAATAGGCAATAATTGACCTGGCAAGCAGAAATGGACGGAAATACAGCCTACTAAGAGCAATGTGTTCTAAGTCCTACAATATAAATCAATCAAGACTAATAATTTTAGACTTGTGGAGCTAGAAAAACCAATTGCTTCTGTACCCCTGTTATCTTGAGATAAGAGTCTCTTTTAAGGCCTCTATGAAAGTCTCCAGCTAACTATTCTTGGGCAGACATGGGAATCAGCCCATTTGTAAATCTCAGATTTAGGGAACAGCCTCAAGGTAGCTGCCATTAAAATGAGGTCGAGAGGGATGGGCCAAGAGCAGAGATCAGTAATGAATCTAGAGTGCACTGCCTTAAAAGCCATGACCCAGAAGAGATCTTTAGTAGTGGATACTTTTGCCTGGAACTGATTAGAAGCAAATAAACCAGAAGCCTATTTAGCTGTTAAGGAACATGTTTGTCACATGCTTGGCCTATAAAGCCTGTGACTTCTCAACTCCTAATGAAACCACGAGGATCCCCAAACCTATGCCAGCAGATGTGCTCTAAAGCTGTGCGACCTCAACAAGGGCCTGTTCTCCAATGTCTGCTTCAAATGTGGTTGTGGAGGAAAATGGAGAAAGACTCTTCTAGAAGACATAGCCAGGGGCCATGGAAGAAAATAGAGAAGGAATTCTACGCAGCAGAATCAAGGTTTAAGCAAGAACAAATGACTCAGCCAGGACAAGGAGCTAAAACTCCTGCTCAGCAGAATTTCATCATTATGGACTCATGACTGCTGTTCTCAGTTTCCTCTTTTCCAAACAGGAGCTTGTCTTGTGGCTCCTACTCTGCCATCTGTATTACATCTGGGAGGTGAGGAATGGAGGGGCTTGTCTACTCTTTTATAGGCCTTCAGAGTTAGAAGACCCATGTCCTGGTCTGATGCAAAGGATTGCTGCATGTCACACAGAAGTCCTGGAGTTTGGACTGGATGAGACTCTACGATGTCTCCTTTGAGGTGGGAGGAAGAATACACACAGAGCCAGGGGGGGCAAACTGAAGCAGAGGTTGCTAATTTTTTCTCAAAATCCATTCTTTCCTTCTTACAGTTTTAAACCAAAGCCCCAGAATTTTAACTGAACACAGTCACCCACCTGGAGACTACACTTCCCAGGCTACTTTGCTGTTAGGTGTGTCTTTGTGATTGAAAACTTAACAATGGAATATGAGAAGTGATATATGAACCTTCTGGTCTTTACCTCTTCCCTGCAGGCTGGAATACAGACAGAGCAGTGGTCAGCAGCTTTGAATGCTTGGACAAGCACACCTTAGAATACAAAAAGACATTCCTAGAACAAGGCGGAATAATAAGAAACACGGGTCCCTGAACAATTGTGTGAATAGAGAAGGCTACACATCTTCACCACCTGCCTATCTCTAGGCTATTACATGAGAAAGAATCTTCTATCTTAACTGAGCCATTGCACTTTGTGGCCTCTGTTGTTGCTGTTTAGCCAGGACCCTAACTAATATAGTACCTCTTTACAATTTTTGGTTTTTGAGCCATGAAAATGTTATCACCTATTTGGGAATTTTAAAAAGTGTCAGGATCCCAATAAAAATGTTCTTTTTTTTTTTTTTTTTAACTCCATAATATTACTTCTGAGACTCAAAACTGAGGAAATATTTTGAATACAGAAAAAGATACATACATGAAGGTAGTCACCACTGCTCTAAGATATAGAGGAGTAGCTTAAAAAAAAAGGAAACATGTTAAATGCTCAATTATAGGGAATAACCAAATAAATGTATGGAACAGCTCTAGTACTACAGAGCTATTAAAATAATCATTAAAATGATAAATATGGAGGACAACAGAGAGAAAACATATGCACATACAGGGTGTTCCTGAAGAAGAAAAAAAATGAAATGGGAAAAGGAGAGTTTCCTTAAATTAAAAATAAAAGACATATCTGTAGAGCAAATAGGACAAACCGTCCCAGAAAAAAAACTGATTTGGACTAATCAACATTTGGCAAGTTGAGAAACAGCACAGAAAAAGAATCTACAGGTATCAGGACAAAAGAGACTTCCCCAAATCAACTAATTTCAGAAGACAACAGAGCAATATCTATACCATCCTGAGGGGAAGAAAGCAGCATTCAAATATCTTACATCAGCCAAGGATAAAAGGGAACAAGCCAAATTATTATGCGTGTAAGATCTCAGAGAAGGCAGCACTGATGGTCCTTTCATAGAAAGAAAGGAAAAAAGTGCTCAATGGCAAAATCCAACCAACCAAGAAATAAGTCAAATCAGGAATTCAGGAATGGAGCAAGTCATGGGTAAGCCATGAAAATGTTGTTAAATCCATTTAAATATATAACTGAGACTTAAGACCTGAGGGAATTATGATTACAGAACTAAATGTAATAAATCTTACAATACATAAAGATTCGGATGTGAAGTAGAAGATAGAAACTGGGAAGAAATACAACAGACACTGACTATAGTTGAAACAACTTAAAAACATCTACACCTACACTAAGATTTGTGTACTTTACTATTTATATGTTATTTCCCAATAAAGTAATAATACCATAACTTCATGTTTTTTATAATCTTTTTTCTTAACTTTGGAGGAATATTTCAAGGGCTAATATATCTTATTGTGAAAAAAAATGTACTTGAAGTTTGACAATTCCTTCAGTTTCATTTACTCTTTTCTTCTGATATATACAAGTAAAATTATATGTAATATACATATCTCATCAAAATAGCCTATTTGATAAAATTAAATCATCATAAAATATTAACCCTATTTTTGTAAAGTTATTTCCATTCTAGAATGACATTCACTAATACTGACAATGGCTATCTCTGTTGATATTTGGGAGGTTTTTTTTTATCCTTTTGTACTTTTATATAAATTTTTAAATAATAAATCTGTTTTTCCCACAAATAATAAATTTCATGTTTTTTCAAAGATGATGACCAAGGCAGATTATGTTTCATAAACACTTTAAAATAATGATGAATTTTAAAACAGCTACCCACATGTTCATTCAGAAAAGGTGCAAATGTGCTAAAATTTTAAGCGTATGTCAGAGATTAGAGAGAGATTTTCCCCTCAAAATCTGAAATGTAATTAGGTGGCTTGCATGACGAAAAAAAAAATATGTAAAGTAACTAACAGTTTTGCTGCTTCTGTTACAAATTCTCTTCCTATTATCACAAATAATAATAATAATAACACCAACTAATAAATAATTAGGCTTGAAAAGAGGTTAGCATCTGTTTGTCTACCTGGGGCAATGAGGTAACCATTGTGGCTTAAGGTAAACAAAGATCATGTACATGTCAACAAATTATTTAATTAAACAAAATGGATGCCAGTATTAAATACAAACTGAAAGCAAGATCTATCCGAGCTTTCATTATAGTGTGAAGGATCATCCTGCAGGACACTGGCTGAAAGAAAAGGCCACCACCTGAGGCCTGACACATGCCATCGATGCTCTTGGAAAGGCATCTGTTGTTCTGGCTGCGATCCCCATCTCTGGGGGCTCCGCGCACAGGCACCAGCTGGCAGCTCCTGCTGCCTCCTGCACGTGTCTGCAAACCACGTACCGGACCTGGTTCTCCAGGAAGTGCATGTAGCGGTAGAGCAGCGTGTAGGAAGGCGACAGGATGCCCACAGACTTCATCCGTGCGCCTCGCTCCAGCTCGCTTTCCACCGGCATGTTGGCGAAGCAGGCCAAGCCGAAGAAGGGCCCCTTTCGGAAATAGCTAAAAGAGACCAAATAGGTAGTCGGGCTCCAAATCAAAGAGAAAAATTTTTTGCTTGTTTTTTTCTTTGAGATGCAATCCCAAACAAAACAAATGAACTGTGTGCAGGGCTCTAAATGTCAAAGCTCAGCCTTAAAATACACTATTTTTTTTTTTTTTTTTGTCTTTTTTTGTGACTGGTAAGGGGATCGCAACCCTTGGTGTGGTGTCGCCGGCACCGTGCTCAACCAGTGAGCACACCCGCCAGTCCTATATAGGATCCGAACCCGCCGCGGGAGCTCGCTGCGCTCCCAGCGCGGCACTCTCCTGAGTGCGCCACGCGCCAGCCCAAAATACACTTTTTTTTTTAAAGAACCTCAGGGGAGCAATGAATCCCAGCCACTTAACCTCAAGGCGCACAGAGACTCTAGAACTTGCCAAGGGCCACCCAGGCAGAGTCAGGACTCGGTCTCTGGAAAGCTTGCTGCTCAAATGCCCATGACCGTGGACACATCCCCTCTCTCCTGCACCACAGCTGAGGACTTGGATGGGACAACCAGGACCCAGATTCATCTTTATGTTCTCAGCATGAACCGTGTTGATTCTTTCCTCCCTTCCTGAGTCTCTCATACTTTTAATAGAGCTGACATGTTATTTCCTTCTCCTTTCTCACACTCGCGTTGGTCATGGTTTCAGCCCAATGAGGAGATTAAAGCAACTTCATTATCCTTAAGTTCCTTCTATCTGCTCGTCCTCATATACTCTTAATGCCTCGATTACACAGGACTAAAAACTGGCCTTACTTAAAGCTGGAATTTCAACTTTTAGCACATAAATGTCTTAAGCTAACCCACCCTAAGCTGAAACCATATTCTTCCATTTTTAAATTTTAACTCTTAAACCTCAAATGAGGTTTTTAATTTTAATTTTTAAACATCAGGTGAGGTCCATATAATTTCTAGAAAGTGAGAGAACCTCTGTGATAGGGATTCTTGAGTTTTTAAGTCATGAAACCCATTGAGAACCTGATGAAAGCTAGAGACCTTCTTGCTAGAAAATTGATATATAAACACAAAACCACACATATGTTTTCAGGGCATTTACACACACCACCTGAAGAACTCTAAGAAAGGTGAGGAGTTGGGCATGGGGAGGAAAGGGTTCAAAGAAGACTTAGGGTCAGAAGTACTTACATAGGCCGGCCCGGTGGCACACTGCTACAGTGCGCCGCTTGGGAGTGCGGTGGCGCTCCCGCCGAGGGTTCAGATCCCACATACAGACCGGTTCCCGCTCACTGGCTGAGCGAGGTGCGGCCGCAACACCGAGGTTTGCGATCCCGTTGCCGGTCCCGGTCCGGTACGGGTGCGACACTGAGGGTTGCGATCCATTGCCGGACACGAAAAAAGACAAAAAAAGGAAAAAAAAAAAAGAAGTACTTACATAAAATCAGACTGAATTTTATGGGATCCACTGGCCATAGACTTGAACTCAACACCTTCAAGATCAATATCCTGAGGTAAGCACCATTCCACCATGTTTCCTGTGGGAAAGGGAGGATACAAGTTAAAAGAAACAAAATCATTCAAAGAAAAGGGCTCAGTACAGGGCTTAGCACACATGGCTTCTGCATAAACATACTGCTGCCTCAGCCCAATCCAGAACCACCGAGACGCT
>NW_007731230.1:13373-15152 GCF_000696425.1 Galeopterus variegatus | reverse complement strand
TTGATACCTTATTAGAAATATTTGAAGCCAGGGCCGGCCCGGTGGCGCACTGCTACAGTGCGCCGCTTGGGAGTGCGGTGGCACTCCCGCCGAGGGTTCAGATCCCACATAAAGACCGGTTCCCGCTCACTGGCTGAGCGAGGTGCGGCCGCAACACCGAGGGTTGCGATCCCGTTGCCGGTCCCGGTCCGGTCCGGGCACCACACTGAGGGTTGCGATCCGTTGCCGGACACGAAAAAAGACAAAAAAAGGAAAAAAAAAAAAAGAAGTACTTACATAAAATCAGACTGAATTTTATGGGATCCACTGGCCATAGACTTGAACTCAACACCTTCAAGATCAATATCCTGAGGTAAGCACCATTCCACCATGTTTCCTGTGGGAAAGGGAGGATACAAGTTAAAAGAAACAAAATCATTCAAAGAAAAGGGCTCAGTACAGGGCTTAGCACACATGGCTTCTGCATAAACATACTGCTGCCTCAGCCTGATCCAGAACCACCGAGACGCTGAAGGGGTGAGCCCACGTGAGTCTCTCCAGGGGGCCAGGAGAGGTCACTGAAGCAACCTGTCATCTCGGCTGCAACCAACACCCTTCTCCTTCCTAGTGAGGATGCTGCCTTTAGTTCTGTCACTCTGCTCAGCCACTTCCAAATCCTCCTGTCGTGGCCTCACTTCTCTGTTTTTTTTGGGTTTTTTGTGTTGCTTGTCTTATTTTATTTTATTTTTACTGTCTACCCCCATTTTCTCATCTTGTATTCTCCCCTTAATCCCTTGAGATCTTGTTTCTAGCTCACATTTATACAGCCACTAATGACTTTGAGAAATGCCAGAATTCTTTTTTTAAAAAATAAAATCCTCCTCCTCATTGACCTCTTTATGGTATTTGCTAATTTTTTGAAAGTTTCTCCTCTTTTCCCTTGATTTCCATGATAGAATCCTATTTTGGTTCTTTTCCTACTTCTCCAGTCAATACAGTTCTGCTTTCTTCCCTCTTTCTTCAAAGGTCAACCATCTGTTCTTTGCTTCCAGAATATGAGGACTCATTCACTCATTGTTAATTACTGAGTTTATACTGAGCTAGATGTTAGAGATCAAGTCAAATAAGACATAGTCCTTGACCTCAAAGAGATTAGGATCCAGAGATAAATGAGGAAATGAGGGTAGACTGGTGGTTACATTTCAGGGGGATAAATGCTATGACAAAGGATGAAGTGGGACTTTAGAACACAGCAACAACAAGCATCCATCAGATTAAGGGAATCAGAGAATTACACAATAGCAGTGTTTCCTAGAGGCTAGAGAAAACACTATAGAATATTCCCAATTAGTTCACGCATATTCAAAAATTTTCAACATAAAACACTAAGCTACTTGCGAGATTTCATTTTAGAATTTATTAACAATCCAAATCCTAACTTCCTAGGCATTAGAAATACCATCTATAATCCCAGCAAATAATGCTTTCAGATAATTGCTCAGGGTATCAGAGAATACACAATCCAGTCTCAGGACAGGGCAGATATCACAGAGCGTTAACCAATTCCATGTTCAACAGTCCAACCCACTTTCAAGTAGTTTTTTTTCCTTTTTTTTTTTTGTCTTTTTTCGTGTCCGGCAACGGATCGCAACCCTCAGTGTCACGCCCGTACCGGACCAGGACCAGCAACGGGATCGCAACCCTTGGTGTTGTGCCCACACCTCGCTCAGCCAGTGAGTGGCCGGTCTGTATGTGGGATCCGAACCCTCGGCGGGAGCGTCACCGCGCTCCCAAGTGGCG
>NW_007731230.1:8967-13363 GCF_000696425.1 Galeopterus variegatus | reverse complement strand
TTAGAACAATGTTGTATTTGTCAGGGTTAAAGTCAAGAAAACGCATTCAGAATAAGGGTGACTTTGGGGATAAAGGTGCTCTGTAAGCACCAAGTTTCCCCACGTTCCTGCATTTTCCCCCTCCCTCGATCCATTTTTATTACCTCCACAGTCCAGTACTTTTTGTTTTTTTGTTTTTTTGATTGTTTTCCCCTATGGAATGCATTGGGACAGCTAGGGTACTTAAAAAGGTGCCAGGGGTCTACCCCAGATCTACAGAACCACAGTCCCTCTCTCCCTGCCACACAGGGGATTCTGCTGATGTGTACCAGAGGTGAGAGCCCCTGCTTGAGCCTCTGTGTACACAGGCCCCAACCTTTGTACTGGCAACATATGGCCAGCACAGGGAAGGGACAGCCTGGGACAAAGATGCAATGGCCCTCAAGGGCTGTCCTCTCCTCACGCAACCACTGCCTGCCTCTTCCAGTACCTACTGCCTCATTTCTCCACACCCCTGTCCTTTCTGGGTTTGACTAGCCCTAACTTAGTTTCTTTCCTCCAACCCAGCCTGTCCATGACTGCTAAATAACTTGTAAAAACTTTAACTTACCTAAACCTTGTATTGAAGTATAATTACAACTATACAACTCAATGAGTTTTCCCAAAGTAAACATACCTGTGAAACCAGCACCCAGATCAAGAAGCAGAAAGAACATGATCTGCACATGACAAGGCTCCCTCACCTCCACTCCAAGTCATTAACCCTCTTTCAAGAGTAACTATTACCCTGACTTCTAACACCATGAATTAGCTTTGCTTTTTTTGAAATTTCTATAAATGCAACTGTAGTTTGTATTCTTCTGTGTCTGTCTTCTTTTGCTCAATGATTTTTGTAAGATTCATCCATGTTGGTGCATGTAGCAATACTTTGCTCATCTGCTTTGTATTCCTTCCCTCACTCATATGCATGTAGCGCTTTATTGATCTGCTTAACTATTGATGCATATTTGGGTTATTTCCAGTTTGAAGCTATTACAACTAGCATTGCTGTAAACAATTCTGTATTTGTCATCTGGTGAACACACATGTGGTGGCTCTGTAACATGTTGACCTGGCTAGGCTGAACTATGCTTCTCAGAATTCCCTTCCTTGTAGGATTCCAGATTTGGAAAGCAGAAATGAAGCAGTAGCCATGTCAGAAGGTCGGTGCAGGAGCTTCAGGCAGCTCACCTGCGTTGCTGCTCATCTGCAAGTTCACTACAGCGGGAGGGACAGCAGCCAGGCCTCCTGATGCTGGGGCCGCCTTCCCTTGGATCCTCCTGCAGCTACTCTGACTCCAAAGACAGACATGTGTTCAGCTCCATAATGCAAAGCATCAGCTTCTGCTACGGGACACTCACATTGCCCAAGCTGGAGGCAATGATGGACTGATCCACGTTTCCATCCATCCGTATGAGTTCCAGCTTGTTCTGCATCCTAACTTTATCTCTTCCTCCATAACTGTCTGCCCAGTGGATTTCAAGCTCCACCATCAGACACAAAGACAAGCCTCACACATACTGTCAAACCAGGTCCCACAGTTGGATAAGGTCAAATCCCTGGAATAAATCCTTCACATATCTCCTAGTTGCTCTGTTTCTCCGATCTAACCTTGACTGACACAATATGAACAACACATTTCTGTTGACTACACCTCTAGGAGTAGAACCGCTTCAAAATTATTTACATCTCTGAAAACTAAGAAACCTTCAATGATTCCCAGAGCAGTGTCTCACAAAGCTTATGTTAACAGGGCTTCTGCAAAAAAGAAAAATAAAAAAATTATGTGAAAAGGAGTTTTTGGCCAAATTATTGTAGGTTAAACAGAGACCGACACATTCCTTTATTGCAGAACTTCCCAGAGCCTTTAATATGCCACTTTGCTTTGTGAATCTCTATGAGATACACACAGTTCTTAATGTTCTCCAAAATTATTTGGCCAATAAATCTATTTTTAAGGAGCATTCTAAGAGACAAATTTTATAGGAGGGTTTTTGTTTTGTTTTTTGAAATGCTTGTATATATTTTGTTGTCCCTCAACATCTACTTTTCCCTTCTTATATGGAATAGGACCTGCTATTTTTTGCTTGGTACATGGCCTCCCAAAGGAAAACTAAGTTTTTCAGTACCTTCTTGAATATAGGTATGGCTACATGAGTTAATTCTGGCCAGTAGAATATGGACAGAAGTGAGGTGTCTAGTTTCCAGAATGTGTCTGAGTGGGAAGGAGTACGCTGCCCCTTTCCCCATCCTGCTGCTGGAATGTGGATGTGGTGACGTGTCATCGAGGGATGACGAAGCCATAAGCCAACATGAGCCTAGGTCTGTGAATGACCTCGAAGCCATAAGCCAACATGAGCCTAGGTCTGTGAATGACCTCGAAGCCATAAGCCAACATGAGCCTAGGTCTGTGAATGACCTCGAAGCCATAAGCCAACATGAGCCTAGGTCTGTGAATGACCTCGAAGCCATAAGCCAACATGAGCCTAGGTCTGTGAATGACCTCGAAGCCATAAGCCAACATGAGCCTAGGTCTGTGAATGACCTCGAAGCCATAAGCCAACATGAGCCTAGGTCTGTGAATGACCTCGAAGCCATAAGCCAACATGAGCCTAGGTCTGTGAATGACCTCGTCGATCTGAGCCAGGATTCCAGCCCTAGGCCAGCTATCTCTTCACTGTTACGTGAAAGAGAAATAAACTCCTATCTTGATTAAGCCAGTGTTAATTTGGGTCTCTGGTATTCATGGCCAAACCCATGTCCTACTTAACACAGCTGACCTAGAGGATAAAGTCCCCATTCCTTATCTTGGTTCTCAAAGCCCTCCTCCTTGCTTCTCTGTGCCTGGCCAATCCTAGCTGTACAGAAACTGAAAGAATCAGAGGAAGTCATAACCCTCTGGGCCAGGAAGAAAGGTCCATCAGGGTCAGGCTGGTGGCTCACAGAACAGGGCACAGGTTCCAGAACACCACTCTGGGAAGAGTTATCTTTATCCCACAAGAAGCACATTTCTGTTAATACACTCCTTGAATGAAAGGAAAGTAGACACAGCTACTACAGCCTCTATCCCAGCCCACTGTCATGGTTTCTTAGATATCTGTCTCCCCAGGAGGCTGTGAACATCTAAATGGTGAGAACTTTGTTTGTTTGTCTTCATATCCCAACATGGCACAGTATGTGCCTACTAGTTCAGGACAGAGTGGGCATTAAAAAAAACCCCCAAGGGCCGACGCTGTGGCTCACTTGGGAGAGTGCGGCACTGGGAGCGCAGTGGCACTCCAGCCGCGGGTTCGGATCCTATATAGGGATGGCCGGTGCGCTCACTGGCTGAGTGCAGTGTGGGCGACACCAAGCCAAGGGTTACGATCCCCTTACCAGTCACAAAAACAAAAAAAACCCAAAACAAAAAACAGCTTTATTAAGGATAGGCATGTTTTAAAAAAGCTATGTGATGAATTAGTGCTAATTACCCTAGGAGCAATAATTATATTATGGTTATGTAGGAAAATGCCTTTATTCTTAGAAGGTTTATACTCAAGTATTTAAGAGTGAAGTATTACCATATCTGCAACTTACTTTCAATGGTTTAGGGGAAAAAAATACTGTAGTCCACCTTTATCCTAGGGGGATACATTCCAAGAGGCTCAGTGGCTGCCTGAAACTGCGGAGGGTACTGAACCCTATATATACTGCACAACACAGTCGATCTGACAACAGAGATGGGTATTAAGTGACAAAGGAGCGGAGAGCAGATACAGTATGGATACCCAAGACAAAGGGATGATTCATGTCCTGGGTGGGACAGAGCAGGACAACACAAGATTTCATCATCCTACTTAGATTGGCTCGCAATTTAAAACTTTGAATTGTTTATTTCTGGAATTTTCCATTTAATATTTTCAGACCATGGTTGACCACAGGTAAATAAAACTGCAGAAAGCGAAACCACAGATAAGGGGGACTACTGTATATAGTCAGTTCTACTTTAACACTTGCTGAATTTGTGTCAATGCAATTAATATATTAGGAAATAATTTGAGCATAGGGAATTTCACATTTGCTTATGCTATAGACTCAATGCAATCCCAATCAAAATCCCAGTAAATTATTCTGTGAATATTGACAAATTAATTCTAAAGTTTATATGGAAAGGCAAAAGACCCAAAATAGCCAACACAATGCCAAAGAAGAATAAGATTGGAGGGCTAACACTACCTGACTTCAATACCCACCGCAAAACTGTGGTAATCAAGATAGTATGGTACTGGCAAAACAATAGACAAATAGATCAGTGGAACAGAATACAGAGCACTGAAACAGACCTACAAATATGGTCAACTGGTCTTCGCCAAAGGAGCAAAGGTGATACAATGGAGAA
>NW_007731230.1:0-8091 GCF_000696425.1 Galeopterus variegatus | reverse complement strand
TACAAGGAACTCTTAAAGCTCAATAATAAGAAAACAAAAAATCCAATTTTAAAAATGGGCAGAAGATCTGAACAGACATCTCATCAAAGAAGATATGTAGACCGCAAAGGAGCATATGAAAAAATGCTCAATATCACATTTGCATCAGGGAACTGCAAATTAAAACAACAGTGAAATACCACTATATACCTATTATAGTGGCTAAAATCCAAAACCTGAAAACACTAAATGCTGATGAGGATGTGGGACAACAGGAACTTTCATTTGTTGCTGGTGGGAATGCAAAATGGTACAGCCACTTTGGAAGACAGTTTGGCAGTTTCTTACGAAATTAAATATGCTCTTATCTTATGATCCAGCAATCATGCTCCTTATGTCTACACAAAAGCCTGCACGCAGATGTTTATAGCAGCTTTATTCATAATTGCCAAAAACTGGAAGCAAACAAGATGTCTTTTAATAGGTGAATGGAAAGATGAACTGTGGGACATCTATACAATGAAATACTTAATTCAGCAACAAAAAGAAATGAGCTATCAAGCCATGAACAGACATGGAGGAACCTTAAATGCATATTACTAAATTAGAGAAGTCAATCTGAAAAGGAGACATACTGCATGATTTCAACTACGTGACATTCTAGAAAAGTGAAAATTACAGAAACAGTAAAAAGATCAGTGAGGAAGGAGGGATAAATAGGTGAAGCGTAGAATTTTTAGGGCAGTAAAACTATTCCGTATGATACTGTTATACCACATGGATACATAACACTGTATTTTTCAAAACCCACAGAACTGTACAACAAAGAATGAACCCTAATGTAAACTATGAACTTTAATAAATAATAATGTATTGATATTGGTTCATCAATCGTAAGGAATATACCACATTAATGCAAGGTGTTAATGACAGGGGAAACTCTGTGTGGGGTGGGGGTAATATATGGGAACTCCTTACTTTCTGCCCAATTTTTATGTAAATCTAAAACTGCTCAAAAAATAAAACTATGAATGCAAAAGAAAAGCTAATTCATGAATTAACCTAGGTTAATTGCCCTAGGGGTGGTAATGATATTGTGGTTATGTAGAAAAGATGTCCTTATTCTCAGGAGATTTATACTGAAGTGTTTAGAAATGAAATGTCATGATGTCTGCAACTTACTTTCAAATACTTCAGCCAAAAAAAAAAAAAAGTACATATATCCATATCCACAATTGGTTCTGCTACAATGCTTGCAGAATTTGTTCCAAAGAAATTGATAGGAAACAACTTGATCAGAGGAAATTGCATGTTTGCTTATGCGTGATTTCAATTGTGAGAAACACAAGGTGAACACAGAAAACTATACCCATCTGAATAAAGCCATGTAGGAATACACAAAACACACCCACCACCAGGCCTTAAACTTCTACCTTGACCTCAGGTCACATGTGCTTTGTGAGCCGTGCCTATCCACCTCTACTGTTATGACTTCTGTCTGATTGCAGATAGCCCTTCTTCCACCATTTCACAATCACTCACAAGCTCAACCCTTGCAACGCTCATGTCCATATACAAACTCCAGGTCTTTTTAAGGTAAACTTCCATATTAATGTACTATCTATGTATTGCTTAACCATTTAACATACTTAAAACTGTCCTATCATTTTTATTAGGTTCCTATCTTTTTTTTAATGTGTCACTGACAAAGTTTTTGAGTGTTGTGCCCATCACCCCATTTCTCATAAGCCTTGTGATTTTTACTACATGATTTTTCATAGCACAGTGATTTTTGGAACACATGCTTCATGTTATAGGGGAACTGACTATACAAGGATAAAGCGAATCTTGCAAAATGTCTACAAATGGGGACTCTGAGTGAAGGATACACAGGTTTTCACTGCATTATTTTTCCAACTTTTCTGAGGTTTAAGACATTTCAACATACAAATTGGGGGAAATAACTGAAATAATAGAGATGTGAAACAACATAAAGATAGCATAAAATTCTTTGCAAAAACAAAAAATAATTGAGGCAATAAATCATAGATAACAGGGAATGAAGAACTATCATGGCTTGAACTCATACTTCTACAGAAATATTAGAAAAAAACTGAAAACAAGTTTATACAAGGAACTTCTAGAGGCTTAAAGGAAAGTGATTTTTCAAAAATAGCAATCCTTATTGGAAGCCATTTAACACCAGGAAAACCTTACACTGAATGCTATCTATCCCAGGCTCTTAGGTTTTCCAAATACCCTTACTATATTAAAAACTTAGCCAGGGAGATCGGACCTGGATTCAAAAAAAGGGATCGACTCATGGTAATCAATCAGAGAGAGAGGAGTCGCCATTAACATGTGCCTTGTCCCTCCTAACTTGCCCTCCTTCCATGTCCATGTCCTCCCTCTTCTTGGAGGAGGGGTTCACACGATTGCAGAAGGAACCGTGGCAACCTGCGCAGTGTACATTCAGCCAGTCGTTCAATAAATATTGGTGCAGCATAACTTGCAGCACTGTGCCAGGTGATGAGCTCATGCAAAGGCAAATACGTCTGTGTTTAAAGAAAGGTGGACTAACATACTACTGGGGCTGGCAGCTCAGTTAAGCAGGCAGAGCCAGAAAAGCAGTGCTGTGCCTGGATGAGGATGGACAGGTGGTCTGAATGCCGCCATGCCACCACTCTGAAGGTCAGCCTCTGCAGCTCTTCGTGCGAAGGCCTCCCAGAGCTGGTGTTCTGTAAGCTCCTAGGCAAGGCGAGATACAGCCTGTCCCATCTACATGCACGGCTGCCTGCCTCTGTCTTCCAACTGTTTCTGTCTGAATGTGACATGACCATACCCCAGGCATTTTGGAGTTCATCAAGCACCATTTCCTAGGGAGAACAGACAGCTGCCGTGACTGCTGCCTGTTAGAAAGTTCATCTCAAAATATTTAAAGTAGAGAAAGCAATGATCTTGAACCAAAACAATCTCTCTCTAATGGGAAATACATAACATTTCTTCCTCCTTCTGCCTCTGTTGGGTGGTACCCAAACCAGCACTTCCTCTTGAGGTCTTGGTTTCCTAAGCATTACTGCCTCAGTGTGAGATCCTTTTACAGCTCCCTGTGACCTCAAGAGTGCAGCTCTCCACCAGTTCTCCCCTCCCGGTGCCCACCTCTTCCCATCAGTACACACACACACACACACACACACACACACAGTATTAGTATATTAATTATATAATATGTGTATGCCCTTGTATTAGTCTGTTTCTGTTGCTTATAACAAAAATACTAGAAACTGGGTAATTTATAAAGAAATAAAATTTATTTCTTATAGTTTTGGTGTCTGGGAAGTCTATGGTCCAGGGGGCACATCTGGTGAGGGCCTTAATCTTGGTGGTGACTCTCTATAGCAATGCAGGGTGTCATATGGCGAAAATGATGTAAGCAAGAGTGAGCTAACCTTCTCACTTGCCCTCCTTATAAAGCCATCAGAACCAAGCCCATTACTCCATGAGTGGATCAATCCATTCACAAGGGCAAGGTCTTCACAATCTAATCACCTCTAAATAGGCCCCACCTTTCAAATACCATAATCAAATTTCCCACCCTCTTAACACTGTTACAGTGGGGGTCAAGTTCTGGAGGGACATTCAATCCACAGCAGCCCTAGCACCAATCAGGAAGTAAAAAGGAATCCTGTCTCAGGAATAAAGGCAAGAATCCAGGGGTATTCTTGGTCCCAACAACACATTCTCTTTACATAACTGCCTCATTAGAAACCACCAAATCCCAGAGATGGAAGAAATCTCAAAAGAGTATTTGGTTCAGACCCCAACACCAGAAAATTCAACAGCCCCTATCAATTGAATTTTGGTCTTAAGTAGTTTGTAACACTTTTAAGACCACCTAGGATGTGAGCACGTCTGAAGCAAGGAAGAGTCAGTAGAGCGAAACTTGAGTCAGGAGGAAATTAATCCCGGTGATTTAAAGTCAGCCAGATGCCAATCCATGGCTGAATTCCAATGCATTCATTTTACATTGCACAGACCCTGTATAATTCTCCACGGACAGTGGTGTGGTGGGGGCAGGAACACAGGCACTGGAGGCGGGCACCGGCCCCCTCCACTCTGAGCCTGTATTGTCATCATCATCACATTAGACTGTGGGGAAGATGAGAGGCAAGGCCCATGAGACACGCAGCGTGGTTCCCGGCACGGACTGAGCACTAAGAGGTGGGTGCTATGAACACAACTCTTACTTTCTCTCTATAGATTTTCAAGAGAAAAACTGAATTCACATCAGGTGGCCACAAACTGACTTCTCCCTGAAAACCACAAGCAGGTGAATCACCAACAGCCTGGGAAGGATTCTGCCAGTGTGGGACTAATCAAATTAACCACAACTGTATTCCACTGACACCTGACAGAAAATACAGAGAAAGGACGGTGACTGGGCTAGTCCTCCTATGAGACTTTCTTGGTGGATATCAGAACCCACCTTCTCTTTGCCTCCCTTGAGCTGGCCATTCTTAGGACTGGTCTTTGCATATCAAAGCTGTCCTCCAAATTTTCCATTTGCATTCTACCTTGTTGCTTTCTCACCCATTGCTGGAGCCATTTACTATTTGCCATGAGTCAGATGACCTGGGCAGCATTCCCAGTAATGCCTCAGACACCAGACCTAGACCTAATCTCACCGTACCTCCATCAACTCCATTGTCTAAAAGAAATGATTATATTTCATTGACTATACAGGGAGATTAAAATTAGTGTGTGTGACTGATTTTTAAATATAACCATTTGATAAAAACACAGGAGCACCAAGAGGCATTGAATTAAATAGGTGTTTAGATATTTGGGCACTGGCTAGAGGCTAAGGGGAGAAACAGGTAGTAATTCATTCCTAATCAGAAACAACAAAAGGAAAAGAAATATCTTGAAAACCTCAGCAAGTTATTCCCCTCACCCATCCTTCTCCCCTTCCAAGTTACTCTGATATAAACACACATAGCATAGGAATTGCCCCCAGACACCCACAAAATAACCCTGGATAAAATGTTTAAAGTGAATCTCTTACAAAGAAATAGTCTAATGAGGCAGATTCACAGTGTCCACACATTGTAGGTCCAAGGCTTTATCAGCTTCAGGCCCACATACAACTCCTGAGTCACCTGGGGAGACAGCACCTGCCACCGCCATGGGGATGGGGGAAGGTTTGCAAGTGTGACAATATCCTTTTCTGCAATTAAGCCGAGAAAAGTAAGAAAATTTTACTAGAAACCCAAAGAACAAAACAAAAATTAAAATCAAAGCTCTAAGTCACAGGGTTGGATACAATGAAAAAGCCATATTCTGGCTGCCAACCTCTTCCACCCAGCTTGCAGAGTTAGCATCTGGGCCTGGTTTCAATAGCAGCTTTGTAGCCCAGATGGCTCCAGCACCACCATCCTAAAGCTTCCTCCTCCAGATAAAGACTGTGTGCGTGTGTAAGCCCCACCTCAAACCCGTAGCCTCTAGTCCTCATGTCGTCTGTAGATCCAACAACTATCATTTTCAAGCCAAGCATGACTCCAATGAAGATAATCTTTATGCCTCTACCTTCTTCTCGGATTCTTCCGACAGATGCCCAACCCAGTTTTCCAGAAAGTGTAAAAGAAGTACAAAATGAGAATTACTCTCTTATTCTCACGCATCAGTTGATCAGCTGGAGAGTCACTGAGGTCATTCCTGCCCAAAGGCACACACACATACATTCATATTCTCTCTCTTCCCTCCTCTCTTACATCCACTTTCTTACAGATGTACCCCAGCTACAGATTCCCTTCTCCCCCATTCACATACACTCCCTCTGTCCTTTCCCCATGCACGCACACCCTGATTTAGACGTATGCCAACAGTTACCCACACAGGTAGGAAGATGTATGAAACGCCCCTGGCCTGGGCAGTAAGTGACTAGGGAGGTTGGAGACAGGAAGGAGCTCCTAGGAATGGAAACTGAGGACACAGGTGGGAGAGACAAGGGGGAGTGGTTAAGCAGGCAGGCCAGAGAGAGGAACTGTAGACTCATCACTTCCACCAAATCACTTCTGTGATATGCTCTGATTTTGGTAAAGAGCAGTATTCACTTCACCACATTTGGTACCACAGGCTAAGGAAGGGCAACAGCCTGGTGGACCGGTTTTAAATAGGAACATACATCAGCTCTGCCTCCACAGCAGAGTGGGGAAGACACTGGACTAAAATCAGGAAACCCAGCTCTGGTCCCAGTGATGTCTCCAGCTCCCCGGGCAACTGTAGGTCTCACCTCACCTGTCTGGAACATGACTTCCTCAAACATCCCTCAGGGGAACACCAGGCACTCCCTGAGGACGCTTGTCCCAGTGCTAACCTTTGAGTAACACTCATTCATTCCATCTTCTACTTTTAAGAGATGTTCCATAGAGCTTTATTTTATATAAGCACTATCAGAATATTTTTACAGGACACAAAGTGTCATTTGGGACGAGGATCGATGACAAAAGAGAGATAAACAAGTTTATGGGCAGGAAACAACTGCTTTCCCAAAAAACCAACCAAAGCTAAAAGTGCTCATGCGAGTGTACATGTGCACTTGGCTCTTGCTCTCTCTCTTTCTCTGCCTCTCTTCTCCTCCCCTCCTTTCCTCCCTCTTTCTTCCTCCTCCTCCCAGATTCCCAGATAAGTGATGATGAGATGTTAGGGAGCAGAGAGGTTCAACCAGTGTAGTATACTGGAAAGACAATTAGACTTAGAGTTGGCTAGTTAATATTTCTAAATTACCTTACCTTACCTTACATCCTTGCTGTGCTTCCTCATGTATAAATTGGGTATAAAGGATCTTTAGACTACAGAGTGGTGATCAGAATAAACCAAACAGCATTATGGTAAAATGCCTGCACAAAACGTCCATGTATCAGTTACAATCCCTTCTTTCCACGTGAGTCTTAGTCTTAAAATGATCACACACACATACCCCATATACACAAACTCACAAAACCACGCTCTCCAGCTATGACTGACAAGGCATGGGGGTGGGGGAGTTCCAGCTCGTTCATGCTTTTATCAATTGATCAATATCGATTAATCAACATCAAAAATTAAACAATTATGAATTTTATCAACTCTATCTATGGTTAGTATAGGATTTTCCTTTCCCCTTCCCATCTCTTCCCTTCCCTAGACTCTATTACCAGAGCTACCTCTACTAAATCAGACCCTTTAATGTTCCCTTTCCATTCCTTCTAATTACCTTAAATATTTCCCAGCATGAATCTTATGCATCTATTTACCTGTAGGTGATTGGGTAGATAAAGGAATATAATTAGTTACAAAGTATCAGCTTTGGGGGCTGCCCATGGCTCACTTGGGAGAGTGTGGTGCTGACAAGCCCAAGTCAAGGGTTAAGATCCCTTTACCAGTCATCTTTTTAGAAAAAAGACAAAAAAACAAAAACAAAGTATCAGCCTTTGTCTAGCACTAAGGGTTACTTTGGTCAAAAAAGACCAATATTTTTCAAACTGTTGGTTTCTGGGAGTCCCAGCCATATTTGAGTCAACTGGCACGTGTGATGAGCATTCAAAAAAAAAGAACAGAAAATACCAGTATGCACTACATGTAGACAGGCAGCACTATGTCATGAAAATTATATTTCAGTTACATATGTATGTGCGTGAGCACGTGAACGTATTGGCTGTGATGCAAAATTAATTTCATATGGTGGTAACAGCCAAAAAAGTGTGAAAGCCACTGGAATGGTGCAAAGGAACAGACAGGAGGCACAAAGGCCTGGGTTCTCCTCCCCACAAACTCTGCCACTACAAAAGGGACTTCACCTCAATGAATTCCGCATTCTTCCTGTGCCTTGCTGGCTCAGAATCCTTGACCAAAGAAGTAATCCAGCCTGGAAACCACCATCTACTGCCATCTCTAAATCTCCTTCTCCAGATCCTAACCTTTTCCCTCTCAGTCCACCCTACCTCATCCAGTTCTTCAGAAAGGGTTCTACCCTCATGCTTGGAGGACCAAGAGGGGCTCCCAGAAAGAAGCTGATATTTTCCTTCTCCAATAGCAACTCCACATCCAACAACTCCACTGGGCAAACCGACA
>NW_007731229.1:163057-166258 GCF_000696425.1 Galeopterus variegatus | reverse complement strand
CAAAATAAAAATTTAATGAAAAAAAAAAAAAAGAAATGGAACAGGATTCTCAAATTCTAAGGCATGCCAGGACAGACTTCCTTTGGGGACTCCATCTGGTTATATGTTTAAACATTATGGCTCTTCTTTGTGCACATTTTTAAACTGATGAATGTGTTATACCAAGGACAATTTAGAGCTCTATGGTCACATATTTTTGGGCCGCGGCTGCTTTAAGGCTCGAGCTGCTGAGTGCATGGAGCAGGAGCCGGCAGAAGACATAGCTCTGCCCTTCAGATGGAGTTACTTGGAGGCAGCAAGAGAGAAGAGGGCCTTGGCAGCTCCCAGGACACCAAGACCGCTATTAGGGTTCACGCAGACCCACACAGGAGCAAGGAGCCAGAACAACTGAAAAAAGGGAGCCGTTCAGAGGCCGGTGAGTCATCGCAAGGGCCAAGTGCAGTGCCTGTCCCATGGGAAGTGTTTGCAGCACGGGTGGTAGGGGAGACATGCCCATGAGGGGAACACTGGGACACACCAAGGACAGCTGATCTGCCCCCCAATCAGCACAGGACCACTCAGAGGAGACTGGTCAGCAATGCAGAATTGCATGGGGTGCAGTTTGATGAAAAATCTCAGGCCCAGATCAGAGATTCTACAGAATTCAGGTGCACCCGGTCACTGGAGAGCTGGAAGTACCTGTAAGATCAACCATTAAACCCTGAGCTGCAGGAAAAAAGCCTTCCCTAGGGAAAGCTTTCCCTAGGGAAACAGCAGCAAAGTAGCAATTTAAACAACCACACACTCAAGTACTGGTTCCCACAGGAAGTACCCCAGTGTTAGAAGCAAAGGACAAAAAATTCGTTCTGGCCCAGGCACACCACCAGCACCTTGGGGCCTTCCTGGGAACTGGAATCTCTGATATGGGGACCAGACCCCACTCCCACTTCCAGGCAAACTGCATCAGTGCCTCAGGGCCAGCCTGGGGACCTGAAGCATGGAGAAGGGGACTGGACCCCCCCCTCCCACAACCAGGCACACTGAGCCAGTGCCTTGGGGCTCACCCAGGGACCCGGGGTATGGAGTTGGGGACCAGACCACCCTCCCACAACCAGGCACAACATGCCAGCACCTTGAAGCCCACCCAGGGACACAGGGCATGGAGAAGGGGAACAGTCCTCTCTCCCACAACCAGGCACAACATGCCAGAGCTTCAGGGCCTGCCCAGGGATCTGAGGCATGGAGAAAAGGACTAGACTCCCCTCCCACAACCAGGCACACCACGCCAGCACCTTGGGGCCTGCCTGGGGAGCCGAGGCAAGGAGAAGGGGAATGGACCTCTCTCCCACAACCAGGCACACTGAGCCAACACTTCAGGGCCTGCCTGGGGAACCAAGGTGTGGAGAGGGGGACTAGACCTCTCTCCCACAACCAGACACACCACACTAGCACCTTGGGGAACGCCTGGGGACCCAAGGCAAGGAGAAAGGGAATGTACCTCTCTCCCACAATCAGGCACACTGAGCTAGTGCCTTGGGGCCCACCCAAGGACCCGGGATATGGAGTCGGGTACCGGACCTCTCTCCCACAACCAGGCACAACATGCCAGCAACTCGGAGCTCACCCAGGGACCCAGCGCAAGGAGAAGAGGAATGGTCCTCTGTCCCACAACCAGCACACTGTGCCAGTGCTTCAGAGCCCACCTGGGGACCCAAGGCATGGAGAAGGGAACTGGACACCCCTCTCACAACCAGGCACACCAAACCAGCACCTTGAGGCCTGCCCGGGAACCCAAGGCAAGGAGAAGGGGAATGGACCTCTCTCCCACAACCAGGCACAACATGCCAGCACCTCAGAGCCCACCTGGAGATCTGGGGCATGGAGAAGGGGACTGGGCCTCTCTCCCACAACCAGGCACACCAAGCCAGTGCCTTGGGGCCCACCCATGGTCCCAGGGCATGGAGAAGGGGACTGAACCACCCTCCCACAACCAGGCATACTATGCCGTACCTCAGAGCTTACCCAGGGACCCAGAGCATTGAGAAGGGGACCGGACCTCTCTTGCACAACCAGGCACACCACGCCAGTGCCTCAGGCCCTGCCTGGGGACCTGAGGCATAGAGAAGGGGTCTGAACCTATCTCCCACAACCAGGCACACCAAGCTAGCACCTTGGGTCCCACCCAGTGACCCGAGGCATGGAGCCAGGAACCAGACCCTCCTCCCACAACAAGGCACACCATGACAGTACCTCAGGGCCCATCCAGGGACCCGAGGCAAGGAGAAGGGGACTAGACCTCTCTCCCATAAGCATGGACACTGTGTCAGCACATCGGGGCCCGCCCAGCCCAGAGACATGCAGAAGGGGACTGGCCCTCTCTCCCACAACCAGGTGCACCAAACCAGTGCCTCAGGTCCTTCCCAATGACCTAAGGTATGGAGCCAGGGACTGGACCCTCCTCCCACAGCAGGCACAAAATGCCAGCACCTTGGGGCCCACCTGGAGAAGGGGACTGAACCCTCCTCCCACAACCAGGCATATAGCACCAGCACCTTAGGGCCTGCCCAGAGACCAGAGAAGGGGACCAAACACACCCCACAACCAGGCATACTGCCAGTGCCAAGGAGCATACCAAAAACAGCACCTCCACATGGGCAGCCCACCACAGCCACCACAGTAACCATGGCTGCTGCAAAAGTGGCTAGATGCCACAACCACCACGCAGATGGTCCTCCAACCACTGGAGTTCATTCACACAAGAAGAGTCACCAGCAGAGACAAAGAAAAGAAGAGGATGTCTCTTTCCACAAAACCCATTTCAGAGTGACAGAAGAAGCATCTGCTCTATGACAATATTGGGGGACCTGATCACATCTCTCAGCATTGGACAGATCATCTAGGCAACAAATTAACAGAGTAACCATTATTCTTTCAGAAGGAGAGAAGATAACTAGGGTAATTAGAGGGGGGAGGGGGAGGGAATGGGAGAAGGGGAGAGGTTGGACAAGGGGCATAAAGAATAATTATGGGCTGGCCCGGTGGTGCACTGCTACAGTGCGCCACTTGGGAAGTGCGGCGGCGCTCCCGCCGAGGGTTCGGATCCCACATACAGACTGGTTCCCGCTCACTGGCTGAGCGAGGTGCGGGCGCGACACCGAGGGTTGCGATCCCGTTGCCGGTCACGAAAAAAGACAAAAAAAAAAAAAAAAAAAAAAAAAATTT
>NW_007731229.1:147007-162344 GCF_000696425.1 Galeopterus variegatus | reverse complement strand
GCCACAACCACCACGCAGATGGTCCTCCAACCACTGGCGTTCATTCACACAAGAAGAGTCACCAGCAGAGACAAAGAAAAGAAGAGGATGTCTCTTTCCACAAAACCCATTTCAGAGTGACAGAATAAGCATCTGTGCTATGACAATATTGGGGGACCTGATCACATCTCTGAGCATTGGACAGATCATCTAGGCAACAAATTAACAGAGTAACCATTATTCTTTCAGAAGGAGAGAAGATAACTAGGGTAATTAGAGGGGGGAGGGGGAGGGAATGGGAGAAGGGGAGAGGTTGGACAAGGGGCATAAAGAATAATTATGGGCTGGCCCGGTGGTGCACTGCTACAGTGCGCCACTTGGGAAGTGCGGCGGCGCTCCCGCCGAGGGTTCGGATCCCACATACAGACTGGTTCCCGCTCACTGGCTGAGCGAGGTGCGGGCGCGACACCGAGGGTTGCGATCCCGTTGCCGGTCACGAAAAAAGACAAAAAAAAAAAAAAAAAAAAGAATAATTATGATTTGTAACAATATATATGCTAGTAATATTGGTTTAATCAACATATCTCAATGTTCAACGCCCAAAATATGTATAATTGATTTTGATTCGATAAATAAAATAAATTTAAAATAAATAAATAAATAAATAAAAATAAAATGGGGGAACTTCCTGTGGGAACCAGCACTTGAGCCCTGTGGTTGAGCTAAATTGCTGCTTTGCTGCTAATTCTCTGGGGAAGGCTTTTTGTGCAGCTCAGGTTTTAATTGTTGACCTTGTAACCACTTTTGGGTCTTGTGAGGTCTGGTACACCTCAGTCGTATGGAAACTCTGGTCTGGGCTTGAGCCTTTTCAGAAAGCTGCATCCCCTGCTGCTGTGTATTCCTGATCAGTCTCCACTGAGTGGTCCTGTGCTAATTGGAGGGCAGATCAGCTGTCCGTGCTGTGCCCCAATGTTCCCCCTGTGGGCTCATCTCCCCCCCCTGCCCGCACTCCAAACACTTCCCATGGGATGTGCTGTGCACCAGCCTCTGAGTGCTCCTTTTCTCAGTTGTTGTGGCTCCTCACTCCTATGTGAGGAGCCCTGTTAGTGGTCTTGCTGGCCTGAGGGCCACCAAGACCCTCTTCTCCCCTGCCACCTCCAAGCAACTTCATGTGAAGGGCACAGCTGCAGCTTTTGCCACTTCTTGCTCCATGTGCTCACCAGGGCCATCCTTGAAGCAGCTGGGGCTTGAAATGGTTGGAGTGATCCTTTCTTTCTCCCATCATGGTTTCTCCTGCCTTCATGAACTCCATAGGTCTGTCCTCCTCTTCCCTTGAGCTCTAGCAGCCCCAGCTTGGCTGTCATTGATTTTTTTTTTTTACTTTTATTTATTTATTTTTGTTTTATTTTAATTCATCAATATACAATGTAGTTGATTTTTGTGTCCCTTTACCAATTCCTCCTTTTCCCCCTCCCTCTCTCCGCTCCCCGTCCCCCCCATCAATATCATATCTTTTCACTTAACAAGTTCAAGGAATTGTTGCGATTGTTGTGCATTCCCCCCTATATTTATTTGTTCATATATATATATTTGTTTATTTTTATTAGCTCCCACAAATAAGTGAGAACATGCACTATTTCTCTTTCTGTGCCTGGCTTATTTCACTTAATATAATTTTCTTGATGCCCATCCATGTTGCAGCGAATGGTAGTATTTTGTGTTTTTTGTAGCAGAGTAGTAGTCCTTTGTGTATATATACCACATTTTCCTTATCCACTCATCTGATGATGGGCATTTAGGCTGGTTCCAACTCTTGGCTATTGTAAATAGTGCTGCAATAAACATACGAGTAGAAATATCCCTTCAACATGATGATTTCCATTCCTCTGGGTATATTCCCAGCAGTGAAATAGCTGGGCCATATGATAGATCTCTCTGTAATTGTTTGATGTAATTGCTTTTTAATGGTTGTAAATTGGTTGACTGTGGGAGAGAGTGATGCTGGGGACCGTCTATTCTGCCATCTTGACCGGAAATTGGAGCTTGAAGTTAAAACATACAAAATTATCAAATCAGAAGAGCAAAAAGAAAAAATAATAAAAAAAAATGAAACAGAAATACAGCAAATATGGGACTCCCTCAAGCAAAATAACCTCTGCATAATTGGCATACTCAAAAAGGAAGAGGTGCAGGAAGCATATTCAAGTAAATAATGGCTGTCCCAAGTAAGGAGAAAAATGACACCATCCAGGTATAGGAAGCTCAGAGGTCAAAAATCAAATTCAATCCAAGGAGGAACACCCCAAGGCACATCATAATCAAATTATCAAAAATCAAAGACAAAGAAAGGATAGTGAAAGCAGCAAGAAAAAAGAAACACACAACATTTAACAGAACCTCAATATATCTCTCAGTAGATTTCTCAGTAGAAACCCTGCAGGCCAGAAGAGAATGAGATGATACATTCAGAGTGCTAAAGGAAAAAGACTATCATCCAAGAATTCTCCATCTAACAAAACTAACCTTCAAATATGAAGAAGAAATAAAGTCTTTCCCAGACAAACAAAAGCCAAGGGAATTCACCAACACCAGACCTGCTTTACAAAAAATGGTAAAGGATTTCTTCAATCTGAAAGAAGACAATGCTAAAGAGCAGCAAGAAAACATTTGAAGGTACATAAATCATTAGCAAAGTAAGTTCACAGACAACCTCAGAATACTCCAATGATGTAAGGGGGCTGAATTAACTGCTTACATCCTTATTATGAAGACTAAAGAACAAGACAATAACAAATACAACAACTGTGGATATGCAATATTTAAAAATGTAACTTAAAACAAAAAAATGTCAAAAAGTGAGGGGGGAGAGCATGATGCCAAAGCACAGAATTGGCTTTGGTTCTTTCTTTTCTTAGATATCAAAGTTAAGTTATTATTAGTTTAAAATAATTTGTTACAACTTTAACATGTTTTCTGTAAGTCTCATGGTAACCATAACACCAAAACTTATGAGACATACTAAAAATAAATAGCAAGAAATTAAAATACACTGTAAAGAAAATCACAAAGGAAGACAGTAAGATCACTCAATCACAAAGGAAGACAGTAAGATCACAAAGAAGAGAAAAAAGAATCAACAGAACAGCCAGAAAAAAAGTATTAACAAGTCCCTATATATCAATAATAACTCCAACTGTAAATGGATTAAACACCCCAATTAAAAGGCACAGAGTGGCTCAATGGATTATAAAACAAGAACCTACAAGAAACTCACTTTACCTATAAATACACACACTAACTGAAAGTGAAGGGATGGAAAAAGATATTTCATGGAAATGGAAACCAAAAAAGAGCCATTGCTATACTTATATCAGATAAAATAGACTTCAAGCCAAGGAATGTAAAAAATAAATAAATAAATAATAATAATAATAATAAGGAAGAAAATTATGTAATGATTAAGTGGATATAACAATTCCATATATATACAGACCCAACTACGAAGCACCTGGTTATATAAAGTCATTACCAATAAACCTAATGGGAGAAAAAGACTCCAACATGATAATAGTTGGGGACTTTAACACCCACTTTCAGTAAAGGACAGATCATCCAGTTAGAAAATTAACCAGGAAATGTCAGAATTAATTTCTATACTAGGCTGATTGGACTTAACAGACATACATAGAACATTTCATCCAACAGCTGCAGAATACATTCTTCTCAGCAGCACATAGAACATTCTCTAGAACAGACCATATGTTAGGTCACAAAACAAGTCTTAACCAACTGTCTGGGGACATCCTCCTCAGCCTGAAGCACAGGAGCCTCTCCTGGAGGCCAGGCTCAGCCCTGTCATGTTTTTATCCTCAGGTCTCTCCTCTTACCCATAGAAGCAGCATTTGCTTCTCATTGTCAATTTCTCCAAGACTGTAGCAACTGAAGTGAAAACTGAAGTTAAAAACTGAAGTCATATTGACTACCTTGTTTGACCACAATGGAATAAAACTAGAAATCAACAAAAAAAGGGACACTAGAAACTGTACAAATACATGGAAATTAAGCAACATGCTCCTAAAAAATGAATAGGTCAAAGAAGAAATCAAAAAGGAAATGTAAAAATTCCTAGAGACAAATGAAAATGAAAACACAATACACCCGAACCTATGAGATACAACAAAAGCAGTTCTAAGAGAGAAGATTATAGCAATTGATGCCTACATCAAAAAAGAAGAAACACTTCAAATAAACAACCAAACATTACACCTCAAGGAACTAGAAAAGCAAGAACAAACCAAACCCAAAGTCAGTAGAAAGAGAGAAATAACAAAGATCAGAGTAGAAATAAATGAATTAGAAATTATAAAGCAATGTAGAAAATCAATGAAACAAAGAGTTGGTTTTTCTAAAAGATACACAAAATCAATAAATCTTTAGCTAAACTAAAGAGAGAAGACTCAAATAAATAAAATCAGAAATGAAAATGGAGACATTACAACTGATATCACAGAAATACAAAGGATCACAAGAGACTACTGCAAACAACTATATGTGAACAAACTATGTGGGAAACCTAAAAGAAATGGACAAATTCCTGGCCAAACACAACTTACCAAAGTTGAATCATGAAAAACTAGAAAATCTAAACAGACCAATATTGAGTAATTAGAATGAAGCAGTAATAAAAATTTTCCCAGCAAAGAAAACTCCACGACTAGGTGGCTTTACTGCCAAATTCTACCAAACATTTAAAGAAGAAATAATACCAATTCTTCTCAAACTCTTCCAAAAAAGTTAAGAGGAGGGAATACTTCCAAACTCATTCTATGAAGAGAAATTAACCTTTACCAAAACTGAAAAAAAAAAAATGAAAACTACAGACCAGTATCCCTAATGAACACAGATGCAAGGATTCTCAACAAAATACTAGCAAACAGAACCAGCAACACATGAAAAAGATCACATACCATGATCAAATAGGATTCATCCCAGGAATGCAAGGATGGTTGAACATACACAATTATTTTTATTTTTTGGCAGCTGATGGTATGGGGATCTGAACCTTTCACCTTGATGTTATAACACCGTGCTCTAACCAACTGAGCTAACTGACCAGCAACATACACAAATCAATAAATGTGATACATCACATCAACAGAATAAGGAAAAAAAGTATGATCACTTCATAGAAACAGAGAAAGCATTTGATAAAATTCAACATGATAAAAACACTCAACAAACTAGGTATATGAGGAATGTATCTGAATCTAATAAAGTCTATATATGACAACCCAACAGCTAATATCATACTGAGTGTACAAAAATTGGAGGCATTTCTTCTGAGATTTGTAAGAAGACAAGGATGCCCACTTTCCCTACTCTTATTCAACATAGTACTGGAAGTTATAGTCAGCATGGTAAGGCAAGAGAAAGCAACAAAGGGCATCCAAATCAGAAAAGAGGAAACCAAACTATCCCTATTTGCAGATGACAGATCCTGTACATAGAAAACCCTAAAGACTCCACCAAAAAAATTGCTAGAACTAATAAATGAATTTAGGATAGTGGCAGGTTACAAAATCAACACACAAAAATCAATAGCCTATATGCCAATAACAAAAGAAATGAGGAAAGTAATTCCATTCACAGTAGCTGCTCCCCCAAATGAAATACCTAGGAGTAACTTTAACCAAAGATATTAAAGACGTTTACAATAAAAACTGCAAAATATTGGTGAAAAAAAAAATTGAAGGGGAAATAAGTAAATGAAAAGTTATCACATATTCTTGGGTTGGAAGAATTAACTTAATCAAAATGTCCTTATTACCCAAAGCAATCTACACATTAAATGTAATCCCTATCAAAATACCGATGACATTCTTCACAGAAATAGAAAAAATGGTCTTAAAATTTACATGGAACCACAAAAGACCCCATATAGCTAAAGCAATCTTAAACAAAAAGAACAAAGTTGGAGGCATCACACTATCAGACTTCAAGATATACTATAAAGCTATAATAACCAAAACAGCATGATACCGGCATAAAAATAGACAAATAGACCAATGGGACAGAATAGAGAGCCCAGAAACAAACCCACATGCTTACAGCCAACTGATTTTTAACAAAGATGCAAAGAATATACACTGGGGAAAGGAAAGCATCTTCAATAAATAGTGTTGGGAAAAGTGGATGTCCACATACAGAAGATTGAAACTAGACCCCTATCTCTCACCATACACAAAAATTAACCCAAAATGGATTAAAGACCTAAATTTAAGACCCAAACTATAAAACTACTAGAAGAAAACATAGGGGAAACACTACACAAAATGGGAGTGGACAGCTCTTTTTTGAATAAGACCACAAAGGCACAACTAAGGCAAAAACAAGCAAGTGGGACTACATCAAACCAAAAAGCTTCTGCACAGCAAGGGACACTATCAACAGAGTGAAGAGACAACCTGCAGTTAGAAGAAAGTGCTTGCAAACCCCACATGAGACAAGAGGCTAATATCCAGAATATATAAGGAACTCAAATAACTCAAGAGCAAAAAACAAATAATCCAATTTTTAAAATGAGCAAAGGACCTGAATAGACATTTCTCAAGAGAAGACATACAAATGGCCAACAAGCTCATGAAAAAATGCTCAAAGTCACTAATCATCAGGGAAATGCGAATTAAAACCACAATGAGATATCATCTCACCCCAGTTATAATGGCTATTGTCAGTAAGACAAAAAATAATAAATGCCAGTGAGGATGTGGAGAAAAGGAAACCCTCCTACATTGTTGGTGGAAATGTAAACTGGTACAGCCATTGCGGAAAACAGTATGAAGTTTCCTCAGAGAACTAAAAATAGATCTACCTTATCACCCAGCTATCCTACTACTGGGTAGATAGGCAAAGGAAATGAAATCAATATATCAAAGACACATGCACTCCCATGTTCATTGCAACGCGCTATTCGCAGTAGCCAAGAGATGGAATCAACCCAAATGCTCGTAAACAGATGAATGGATAAAACAACTGTGGTATATATACACAGTGGAATACTATTCAACTATAAAAAGAAATTATATCCTATCACTTGCATCAACGTGAATGGAACTGGAAATAATCACGTTAAGTAAAGTAAGTTAGGCATAGAAAGACAAATACCACGGGGTCTCACTCATATGTGGTATCTAAAAAAAAACCAGTCGCTTTTATAGAAGTAGAGAGTAGACTAGTGGTTACCAGAGGCTGGTGGGGAAGGGAGGAGAAGGGCTGGACTAACAGATACAAAATTATGCTATCTACTCTAAGTAAATCATTGTGCAGTATATACATGTATTAAAACAACACACTGTACCCCACAAAATAAATATAAATAAAATTGAAAAAAAATCGAAATATCTAAAAAAAAAAATTAAATGAACAAAAAAAGAGAAGCAAGCAAAGTTCAAAAGACTGCATATTGAAATAAATAAGTCTCCAAAATACACCTTTCTGTCATCTAGCTGCCTATTTAGAAACTTTTTTTTTTTTTTTTTGTCTTTTGTCTTTTTCCGTGTCCGGCAACGGATCGCAACCCTCAGTGTTGCCCCCGTACCGGACCGGGGACCGGGGACCCGCAACAGGATTGCAACCCTCGGTGTTGCTCCCGTGCCTCGCTCAGCCGGTGAGCGGGAACCGGTCTGTATATGGGATCCAAACCCTCGGCGGGAGCGCCGCCGCGCTTCCCAAGCGGCGCACTTATCCAGTGCACCACCGGGCCGGCCCTATTTAGAAACTTTTTAAAAAATACACAGATATAAAGGAAAAGAGTTCTAGGTTTCCCAGGGGTACAAAACTATAATAATAATCTAATAAAGTAAGGTTCGTTTATGGATTTCTCTGGTGCCATATCTGAGCTAAAAGTTGTCTACAGTAAAAAGAAATTTATACCTATTTTTTAGACAGAAGAGAAAAATATTTTTAGAGCTTTTCCTCTGGGGCGGGCCCCGTGGCTCACTCGGGAGAGTGCAGCACTGGTAGCGCTGAGGCCGCAGGTTCAGATCCTATATAGGGATGGCCGGTGCACTCGCAGGCTGAGCGTGGTGCGGACCACACCGAGCCGAGGGTTGTGATCTCCTTACCGGTCAGGAAACAAAAAAAAAAGAGCTTTTCCTCTGGGGCGGGCCCCGTGGCTCACTCGGGAGAGTGCAGCACTGGTAGCGCTGAGGCCGCAGGTTCAGATCCTATATAGGGATGGCCGGTGCACTCGCAGGCTGAGCGTGGTGCGGACCACACCGAGCCGAGGGTTGTGATCTCCTTACCGGTCAGGAAACAAAAAAAAAAGAGCTTTTCCTCTGTTTGCTGCTTCATAATTGCTTGTAGCTGAAAAGAGAATTTACGGCAGATGCATATTTTGGAATGGTGTTTCCTGAACTCCTTTAATAGCTAATTTTATTTAAGGAGAAATTCAAGCATAATTATTAAAAACAAGTAAATTAGGTGAATGTAAATGGCTTGAAAGTTTATGAATGTACTTTTTAATAATTATGTTTTATAAAATATATCTACTTGAAAATATTTTTGGTAACTTGAAATGTTCAAATGAAATTAAATAATAGATATTCATAAAATGTCTGAGTCATTTCCAAATGAGATAAACCCATTGCCTTAACTGTCTTTGTCTTACAAATTAAAACAAAAACATGGATGTGCTGTTGCTGAGTTCAAAGCCCACTTGGAGATTTTCGTTCTTTTTATGTCATTCTAGTCAATCCAGTTTGTCCCAGTTAAAATGCAAACATACAAGGAGTTAACTAAAATAACTCATTTGAGACTGAGGGAGAAAAAAAAGAAAAAGAAAGGAAGAAAGAGCTTTTTCTTTTTAAAACCAAACTGCTGTAAAAACTGTTCTACCTAAGATTTGCTCCACAACCTTCACAGGATTACCTATCAAGGGCAAATGAAATCTTAAAAGTCATCTCCCCAAATATTGGTAAAAAGTTTGGACATCTGAGCAGGTAATCTTGTCCTGTTTGGTCAGAAACAAAATTTGGATCCAACTATTCTTCTATAAACCTGTAGGTTTGAATCTGAAGCAGTACATGTTTTACAACCTCATGACTAAAATTTTTAAATGAAAGCTATAGTAACTTGGTGTTTGTCTGTTATGTTTATACATGTCTCTGTATTTTGGTATTGGTAACTGCTTCTTTGGGGTCTTCACTTTCTCATGAGGGCTCCCATGCCAAATAAAACTTGTATTATGCTTTTCTCCTGATAATTTTTTGGACCTAGCCAGGACCTTAAAGGCTGAGACACTCCCCTTGCTCTGGAGCCTGCAGATGACATCCTGAGAGACCTGACAAAAGCCAGCAGAAGGTAGATATTCTTACCAAAGTCGTCCCTCTTGGATCTTTTTCTGAAAGAAAAAGATTTAAAATGTGTCATTGTTCCTTTGATTTCTTTTGTTTTGTTTTTAGAATTTGGATTGGCAGCATAGAAAAACATTTGTAAGAATTGGTTCTTTGAATTGTGACTCTTGTGAATTTGATTCTGGGTGCCCATTGGTTATTGATCCACCAGCCTCCCAGAAATAGTCCCTGTTTTCCTTGTTTCTGTCTTTTGTCTGACTTGTCATAAGAAGAGTTTCTTTTAATTGTCTCAGCCTTCATTGTCTTGCTAACAATGAGGGTCTTTACATTCTTAGGCTATCTGTGGGAGAAACTTTGGATCTTGAGGGGGACTGCATCTTTTATGACCTCCTTGGGGATGCCTCTTGTGTTCAATGGTTAAGCCATAGAAGGCTTATTGATTCTGAATTACAATCGAAGAAGGTATGCCTTTGGAGATTTGGACATTTATATCTAAAAGTACTTTTTGTAGAGAGAGAGCTCTCATCCTAAACAACTATCCTATTTGTACTTATGAGAAAATTTGACTTAAAAAAGGAAAATAAGCATTTTTTAAATTAAACATTCTCTCAGAAATATGGTAACCCAAAAAGGCTTTTAAAGTTTGTTTCTTGAGTAAATCTTTAATAAATAAGTTGGTTTTCAAATGGTTGATAAAAATAGAAATTAAAATGTCTTCAGAATTGTCTACATACATTTTTTACCTGGGTTTGCTAGTCAGACAAGTTTACATTTGTCTTTGGTAGATGTTTTAAGGTCATAAAACTATAAATCCATTCAAAGAACACAATGAAAATAAATTGCTTGATGCTTATCAGTCATGAGAACAGAAAGAGAAAATTACTTTCTATAATAAAGCATATATTTCTAGAAATTATAAAATGTGTATTCATAAAATGTTGTTATATAACAACCAGTTCAAGATTTTGCTTTACTTTCCCCTAGAAATTAAGGTTACTAAGAGTTAAAATTCTAACTAGTATATGTAATTCTGTACGCAAAGTGTACAAGAAAAATAAAATGTGTTATTGGTGAGAAAAATTGTAAAAAGGAGACGAGAATACGTTTTTTGTTTAATAAAAAGTAATTTTATGTACTGGCCAGCTGCCAAAAAACAAAACAAAAAAAATTAAAAAATAATTTTGTTTAATTCAGAAGTTATTTAAAGGTTGTTTCAAAATACGGATTTAGGAAGGAAATAGAAACAAGGCAAGAAAGTAACCAGTAAGTAGGAGAAAGAAATGCAAATAAAGTCATGAGGATGTGTATTGGTAAAGAGAGTTGAAAAGAGAAAGAGAAAAAAAAGTTTTTTTTTTTTTTGGTATGAGAGAGAATCTTGTGTAGTCGAAATGATAAGGGGAAAAGGAGAGTAAATTTTTGTCCTAAAGTAGAATTATTCGTTGTTCCAATATGAAAAAGGAAGTATCCTCTTTCTCTGCTTCTACCATCTTGCAATGTGAGACCCCTGGGTCACTGTCACCACCACCAGATGGACTTTGGACTTCCCAGCCTCAGAAACTGATTTTTGTTTCCATCTGCTTGGAAGGAAAAAAGAAAAGTGAATTCTCCAAGGCTGTCAGAGTCTGCAAGGAAGATTCCTACAATCTCTTGCCTGAAGAGTTCAGGCCTGGCTGACAGCATTCTAGAAGCTGAAAAAGAAAGGACTGAGGAGTTGAACATTTAACTCCAAAACTCCTGGCCCAGTGCACATGGAGCAGGGAGACGTCTGGCAGGGGAGGCGGGAGCTCCACGGGGACCACACCGCCGCTGCATGATCCAGCAGCCCGGCCCAGTGCACACAGAGCAGGGAGATGTCCATCAGCAGAGGTGGAAGCTCCACAGAGACCACACGCCCTGTGGGGCAGCTGCCACGTGATCCAGCAGGTAGGCTTCACCGCCGCCACCCAGCTCCATTCCCAGCCCAGCCCAGGGTGCACAGAGCAGGGAGACGTCCAGCAGGGGAGGTGGAGGCTCCACAGAGACCACACCCTCTGCAGTGCCTCCGTGCATCCCAGCAGCCTGGCCAAGTGCACGCAGAACAAGGAGATGTCCAGCAGGGGAGGTGGAAGCTCGGCAGAGACCACACACCCTGCGGTACTGCCCTGTGACCCAGCTGCCCGGCCAAGTCCATGCTGACCAGAGAGGTGGCTCCCCTGAGAGACCCAAGACCTGAGGCAACCACACATGCAAGGCACTAGATGCCAACTGGGCAGACACTGAGGTGGCCATACCAAATTGGCAATTCAGCAACATCTTAGTCAGACAACAATGTCAAACCTGTCGACTATGAAACCCCCTGCCACAATGAATAAACATCAAAGAACAGATACCAGAAATATCAAAAATAAAGAAAGTACACTACCAAAGGGTAATAACTCTCAAGCTCTAGATCCTATAGGACAAGAAGCCCTTGAAATGTCTGACAAGGAATTTCATGTGATAATTCTAAGGAAACTAAATGAGATACAAGAAAACTCAGCTAGCCAACATGATGAAATGAGGAAAAGTATACAGGACCTGAAAGAAGAAATGTACAAGGAAATCAGTGCCCTGAAAAAAAATGTAGCAGAGCTTGCCGAACGGAAGAATTCATTCACTGAAATAAAAAACACAACAGAGAGTTTAACCAGCAGGCTTACGGAAGTTGAAGAGAGAACCTCTGAACTTAAAGATGGGCTGTTTGAAATAACACAGGCAGACAAAAAAAATTACAGTCAGACAAAAAAAATTGAAAAAAGAATCAAAGGCATTGAAGAAAATCTGAGAGAGATATCAGACAACCTTAAGCCCTCAAATATCCAAGTCATGGGTATTCCAGAAGGGGAGGAAAAAGGAAATTGCATTGAAAACATATTCAACAAAATAGTGGCAGAAGACTTCCCAGGTATAGGAAAAGTCACAGATCTTCAGATCCAGGAAGCTCAAAGATCTCCAAACTTATTCAACCCAAAAAGGTCTTCTCCAAGACATTTTATAGTCAAATTGGCAAACCTCAAAGACAGAGAATCTTAAAAGGTGCAAGAGAGAAGCGTCATATCACCTATAAAAGAGCCCCAATCAGACTAACATCAGACTTTTCATCACAACCCTAAAAGCCAGAAAGGAATGGGATGATATATTCAAAATACTAAAAGACAGAGATTGCCAGCCAAGAATACTCTACCCTGCAAGGCTATCCTTCTGAAATGAAGGGCAAATAGTATCTTTCTCAGACAAACAAAAACTGCAGGAGTTCACCACCACAAGACTACCCTTACAAGAAATTCTCAGGGGAGTACTGGGTTTGGTTCCTGAAATATAACTACCACTGCCATAAAAACACAAGAGAAATCAAAACCCACTAGTAAAATAAAAATGCCAACAATGAAGAGGGGGAAGAAAAGTTTATCTACAACCAAAGGAACCAACAAATACAGAAAACAAACAGTAAATCAGAAAGCAAGCAACAAAAGACACCTAAGACAACCAAACAATCAATAAAGTGCTAGGAATAAATCAACACTTCTCAATAACGACTCCTAATGTAAAAGGATTAAATTCCCCAATCAAAAGACACAGGCTGGCTGACTGGATTAAAAAGGAGGACCCAACTATACGCTGCTTTCAAGAGACCACCTCACCCATAAAGACTCATATAGACTAAGAGTGAAAGGATGGAAAAAGATTTACCATGCAAACAGAAAAGAAAAATGACCTGGAGTAGCTATTCTTATATCTGACAAAATAGACTTTAAACTAAAAACCATAAAAAGAGACAATGAGGGTCACTACATAATGATAAAAGGATTGATAAATGGATCACATCAAGAAGACATAACAATCATAAATAGGTATGCACCCAATGTTGGAGCAGCCAGATTTATAAAACAAACTCTATTAGACCTAAAGACGGAAATAGACACTAATGCCATAATAGCAGGGGACCTGAACACCCCACTGTCAATATTGGACAGATCATCTAGGCAAAGAATCAGCAGAGAAACACAAGATCTTAACAATACTCTAGACCAATTGGACTTGGCAGATATCTACAGAACATTCCATCCAACAACCTCAGAATATTCATTCTTCTCATCAGCACATGGATCATTCTCCAGGATAGATCACATATTAGGTCACAAATCAAGTCTCAACAAATTCAAAATAATTGGAATTATCCCATGTATTTTCTCAGACCACAATGGATTAAAATTAGAAATCAATAACAAACAAAATTCTATGGAAATTAAACAGCATTCTACTTAATGACATATGGGTCCAAGAAGAAACCAAGCAGGAAGTCAAAAAATTTCTTGAAACTAATGAAAAAAATGATACATCATACCAAAACCTGTGGGATACTGCAAAAGCAGTATTAAGGGGGAAATTTATTGCATTAAATGCTCACCTCAGAAGAATGGAAAGATGGCAAGTGAACAACCTAAAACTTCACCTTAAAGAACTAGAAAAACAAGAACAATCCAAATCTAAGGTTAGCAGACGGAAAGATGGAAAGATATCCCACACTCTTGGATTGGAAGAATCAACATAGTGAAAATGTCCATACTACCCAAAGTGATATACAAATTCAATGCAATCCCCATCAAAATTCCAATGACATTTTTCTCAGAAATGGAAAGGGCTATCCAGACATTTGTATGGAATAACAAAAGACCACGCATAGCCAAAGCAACGCTGAGCAAAAAAAAATAAAGCTGGAGACATAACACTATCTGACTTTAAGCTATACTACAAAGCTATAATAACCAAAACAGTATGGTACTGGCATAAAAACAGACACACTGATCAATGGAATAGAATAGGGAATCCAGAAATCAACCCACACGCCTACAACCATCTGATCTTTGACAAAGGCACCAAGCCTATACACTGAGGAAGAGACTGCCTCTTTAGTAAATGGTGCTGGGATGACTGGATATCAATATGCAAGAGAATGAAACTAGACCCAAACCTCTCACCATATACTGAAGTCAACTAAAAATGGATTAAAGAATTAAATATACACCCTGAAATAATAAAACTTCTTAAAGAAAACATAGGAGAAACACTTCAGGAAGTAGGACTGGACACAGACTTCATGAATACAACCCCAAAAGCACGGGCAACCAAAGGAAAAATAAACAAATGGGATTATATCAAACTAAAAAGCTTCTGCACAGCAAAAGAAACAATTAACAGAGCTAAAAGACAACCAACAGAGTGGGAGAAAATATTTGCAAAATATACATCTGACAAAGGATTAATATCCAGAATATACAAGGAACTCAACTTTACAAGAAAAAAACAAGCAACCCAATTAAAAAATGGGCAAAAGAGCTAAATAGGCATTTCTCTAAGGAAGATATACGAATGGCCAACAGACACATGAAAAAATATTCAACATCACTCAGCATTTGGGAAATGCAAATCAAAACCACACTGAGATATCATCTCACCCCAGTTAGGATGGCTAATATCCAAAAGACTCTGAATGATAAATGTTGGCAAGGTTGCGAAGGAAATGGAACTCTCATACATTGTTGGTGGGACTGCAAAATGGTGCAGCCTCTATGGAAAATGGTATGGAGGTTCCTCAAACAATTGCAGATAGATCTACCATATGACCCAGCTATCCCACTGCTGGGAATATACCCAGAGGAATGGAAATCATCAAGTCGAAGGTATACCTGTTCCACAATGTTCATTGCAGCGCTCTTTACAATAGCCAAGAGTTGGAACCAGCCCAAATGTCCATCATCAGATGAGTGGATACGGAAAATGTGGTATATCTACACAATGGAATACTACTCAGCTATAAAAACGAATGAAATACTGCCATTTGCAACAACATGGATGGACCTTGAGAGAATAATATTGAGTGAAACGAGTCAGGCAGAGAAAAAGAAATACCACATGTTCTCACTCATCGGAGGGAGCTAAAAAACAAATCATTCAACACGACCAAGTGGGATTCATCCCAGGGAAAC
>NW_007731229.1:102460-146994 GCF_000696425.1 Galeopterus variegatus | reverse complement strand
GAGAGAATTATATTAAGTGAAACAAGTCAGGCACAGAAAGAGAAATATCACATGTTCTCACTTATTTGTGGGAGCTAAAAATAAATAAATAAATACACACACACACACACACACACACACACACACACAGAAAAAATAATCGGGGGTGGAAGAAGACATAACAATTGCAATTCCTTGAAACTGATATGACAAGCGAACAGAAAGGACATTGTTGGGAGGGAGAGGGGAGAGGGGGGAGGGAGAGAGGTTTCGGTTATTGGCCACAATAATCAACCACATTGTATATCGACAAAATAAAATAAAATAAAATATTTTTTTTTTAAAAAAGGAAGTATAGAACAAAACCGAAGCTTTAAGATAATTGTAGAAGGTTAGAGCCACTTGTGGAAGGTTTGAGCAAGTCACAGAACATTTATGGAAGATGAATCTTATGAAAGGAATTTAGTCTGTGATCAAGTTGGCTAAAATTAAAAGGAAATTCTTTATAGGTTTTTCCAGAAATTAAGCTTTCATATCAAAAGTACACTGATGCAAAACTAAAATTTTGTTCCTTACAACAAGTTTTTCTTAGAGTATTGATTGGTCTTAATTAAAAAAAATAATGAAATATTTTTCTTTACCTTTTGTTAGCTGGCCTAGGAAACAAAGATTCTATGTTTCATCAAGATAATTTCTTGTGCTTCGTACTGTCTTTATTAGATTCTTGATTACTTAAGAAAACTGGATGTATTAGTCCATTTCTGTTGCTTATAACAAAATACACGGAACTGGGTGATTTGTAAGAAAATGAAATTTATTGCTCACAGTTTCCGAGGCTGGGACAGCCAAAGTCCAGGGAACACATCTGGTGAGGGTCTTGCTGGTAGCAACAGTGACAGCAAAGTATCACATTGTGAAAATGGTGGAGCAGAGAGAGCAGAGAGAACAAGACAGTCTCTCCTCTTCTTTTAAAGCCCTCAGAACCACACCCATGACCACCATTTTTAATCCATTCATGACTGCAGGGTCCTGCAATCCAGTCACTTCTTCAAGGCTCCACCTTTCAATTACCATGATAGGATTTCTCACCCTCTTAACAGTCACAGTGGGGGCTAAGTTTCTAATACTTAAAACTTGGGGAACACAATTCAAGCTTCAGTGAGTTTTGGGGGGACAATTCAATCCACTACACTGGGCCTTAAAAGAGTTAAAGTTTTTAAAAATCTATATAACTTTCTGTATTTGCTTTCAAAGCTTTTAATTATCACTTTGGTTAAATAAGTGACTATTATTTCACCAATGATCTGTGATTCTAATTTAATTAATTGTTTTCAACCTTTTGATATTTTGATAAACATTTCAAAATCAAATCCTAAATTAAGTCTTCTTGACCTTAAGATTTTCAGTTGGGCCCTTGGAAACCCCAGCATTGTGTCTCTCACTGTGTAAAGGAGTGGTATTAAACTAATCAGACTTATTTGATATGCTATATTATTGTCAAAATAGGAAACAATGTTTAATCTTTCTTTAAGTAATATTTGTATGGATATGTTATTCATATGTGTTCCAAAATTGTATAAGATTCCTGAAATCTAAGTCATAATTTTTATTATTATAGTAAAATGTTGTATGCCACAAAAATAACCAAGTTTTCTTGACAATTTCTGATTATATAAACTTTCACCTGATTTTTCTGATAAGTACTCTGGAATACAGGTTGCTGGTAACTTTAAGGTTATGCCATTAGACTGGATCAAAATTTCCAGAACTCCTATGAAGTAAACTGATGTGTTCCAAAACTGCTAACCAAAATTAGGCAGAACAAGAATTAATTATGAGACTGAATAACTGATAATGTGTTCATTACATTTTGGTTTTTTTTTTTTTTTTTTTTTTTTTTTTTACTTAACTGGTTTTAAATTTTTATATTCGGTGTTTTTAACACTTTTATTGCAAGTTCAGGCTTAGAAATCTTTTTTTGGGGGGGGGGCAGCTGGCTGGTACTGGAATCTGAACTTGTGACCTTGGTGTTATAAGGCTGCGCTCTAATCAACTGAGATAACCGGCTGGCCAAGATAATGTGTTTGTAATTTATTATTTAGAATTTTGTTGGTTCTCCATTTTATTGTTTTGTTTCCCAAATTTAAGAAAATTGTCTTCTTAAGCTATCTATAGATTACAGCAATTCCTTATAAAAGCATACTTTTACAAACAAAATTGAAACATTTATTTTTTATTGCTACCTGATCCCACCAGAATTTGGAAGCTATTTGTGCATATTCTTATTTTATGGTAATATAGTTATCTGCATATGTCCGATAAGAATTTGTTCTCTTTAGATCAGGATACAACTTAAAACATCGGTTGTATTACCAGGGTTTTTACTGGGATATCATATTTAAATTGTCTACAGGTACTGCAGGCAAATTCTGAAGTCTGCCTTGGTTTGGCTTTCTAGATTCCAGAGGTTTTAAAATCTAAGGTCCCTGTGTAGTCCGTCACAATTCTTGCTGCACTTTTATAAATAATTAGACCATGTTTGATCAGACTAAATTTATTGCACAAACCTATTGGTCTTATTTTTATTATCTTTGGTAAAAATAGAGATAATTAAAGAGAAAAATTATGTTTCAGAAGAAAACTATACTACCCTTCTTATTAGATTGTAGCCCTACCTATTGTTTTTGAGTTTTTATTGTTTTCCTGCAATCTAAAGTGAATCCTTCTAGTTTCCTATAACATCTGGCTACAACAGGTCTCACTCAATCTCCCATGGTATTTTGATTTGTTTAGTTTGTTTCCTTCAGGCTTGGGTTTGTGATTTAAAACTATCATGCACATTGGGTTTGTCATAGCACTGTCATTTTTACTCTGTATTATGATTTTTAAACTTTGTACTTGTTACCTGCCAAATTTCTGCAGAAGTACAACTTCCAACAGGTTAATGCTGGCCCAGCATTTCAAAATGATAGCCAACACCTATGAAATTGACAAAATTGAACTTAACTATTAACTCTGGGCTGACTTAGCCTGACAACCACTCCTCCCAAACCTTGTTGCTTAAGTGTAGCTAGAAGTTTCTTAACACTGACTTCCAGTTGCTAACCACTTCCCTCTGAAGTGGGACCAGATCAACTGGGACAAGTCCATCCCAGCACCAATGAAGAATCAAAACCTAACTAAAGGATAATTGATCAGTGATGCTTTCAGAGAAAGATCTTGATCAAAAGGGGATAATGTGAAAGTTTTCAGATCAAAATGGAGTCACTTAGGCCAAACCCTAACAAAATGAAGTCGGGAGGCCATAACAGAGGGTCTCTCATGGACATATGTCTATGATAAACTATTACAAAGACTCTCTGGAAACCACCACAATCTCACACAAAGGCCAAAAAATACTTGCCCAAAAAATACTCCTTCAAGGATGCCTGTCCAGCCTGTTCAAGCTTGGACAGATGCCACCCTTGTTATTGATCCTTGTAGCCAAGGATAGTTATTTTGAACCAATCTATGTAACCTAACTCATTTTGCCTTTAAAAACCCTTACTTTCCTTTGCTTCCTTGGGTATGCCTATGGGTTCCCATGGTTTGCCATGGCTCATGTATTCCCAGATTGCAATCTCTCATTCAATCCGGAATAAACTTATCTTTTTGTAGAGTCACTCTCTCTGCTGTTATTTTGGGTTGACACTTGCCTTGTTCTTGATCTTAGAGAAAAGGCTTTCAGTCTTCCACCACTGAGTATGATGTTCATTTTGGATTTTTCATATGTAGCTTTTATTATGTTAATGTAGTTACCTTCTATTATTCCTAGTTTGTTGGGTGTTTTTACCATGAAACAATGTTAAATTTTCCAAATGCTTTGTATGCATCAATTGAGATGCTCATGTGGTGGTTTTTTCCCTTAATTCTGTTAATGTAGTATATAACTGTGATTGATTTTTGTATGTTGAACCATCTTTGCATTCCAGGAATAAACCCCGCTTGGTAATGGTGTATAATCATTTTATTGTGCTGCTAATTCTGTTTGCTAGTATTTTGTTGAGGATTTTTGCATCAGTGTTCACAAAGGATATTGGTCTGTGGTTTTCATGTAGTATCTGTGCCTTTGGTATCAGGGTAACGCTGGTCTCACAGAATGAGTTAGAAAGTATTCCCTCCTCCTCAATTATTTTAAAAAGTTTTATCAGCACCGCACTCTCCCGAGTGAGCCACGGGCCGGCCCTTTAAAAAGTTTTAGAAGGATTGATATTAGTTATTCTTTAAGTAATTTGTAGAATTCACCAGTGTAGTCACAAGGTTCTGAGTTTTTCTTTACTGGGAAGTTTTTGGTTACTGATTTAATATCCTTATAGGTTTATTCAGCTTTTCTATTTCTTCATGGTTTAGTCTTGATAGGTTTTGTGTTTGGGGGAATTTGTCCATTTCATCTGGGCTGGCATGCAATCTCTCTTATAATCCTTTTTATTTCTGGAGAATTGGCAGTAATGTCCCCACTTTTATTTCTGATTTTAGTAATTTGAGTATTTTCTCTTTCTAAAAGTTTGTCCATTTTGTTGATCTTTTCAAATGACCAACTTTCTATCCTCATAAATTATTTTTGCCCAGACTAGTGGGTTTTCATTCTATGCATGCACAGATTATTATTTGGCCAATGACTCAAAAGCAATCCCTATGTATATTTCTGGAATTCTTACCCCGCCTAACTCCCTCCTCTCCAGTACTTACTCTGCAAATCCTAGCCACTTTAACCTCCCCAAACTCCCATCTCTGTCCCTTTGATCCTGTGAGACTATTGGCTCTGTTTGGGTTCCCCTTCCCCACTTAGCAGTTTAGAGATTTCTTCAGGCAGAAGGCCTAGAAGATCATAGGGCTCACCTTGTTTCTTTTCTCTCAGGGATCACAGCCCTGTGCTGCTTATTATCGATGTCTTGAAACAGTTATATCATATATTTTATCCGGTTTCTAGTTGTTTACAGTGGGAGAGTAATTCTGAACCGTGTTACTGCTTCATGGTCAGAATAGAAAAATAGAAATTTCCTCTTAAGTCTCTCTTTTTTTTTCCCCTGAAAAAAATATGTTCATGAAGGATAAATATTATTGGTTACAAAAAGCAAAGTTTATCCCCATCAGAAGATGTGCTCCTATGAGAATTAATGGAGTTGCTAAAACTGGACAGAGACATTTCTTTGAACAAAATTTTCTTTCCAGAAGGGATTGAAAAAGGACTTTCTGGCTAACAATGAAACACACATCTCCAAAGAGGGAGATGGTGTTCAGAATTTCCTAGCATCCATGATGTATCCTGGTTGGTGCTGAATGGGACAGAGTCTCCCTGTGATGCATGGAAGGAGGGTGCTTCCACCATAGTTGTTGATCCTGGAATTTCACAACTTTCCTAGTATGTCTATCTTTGTCTCTGATCTGCCCATCTCTGCCTAGAACATTCGGGCCCTCTGAGGCCACATGAAGGTTCCCAGGAAATACAACTAAAACTCCTACTGTGCCTCGACTCTCTCCTTCTCCCAACCTGATACCCAATCATGGAGTTAACATTTTCTTCTCTAAGATCTACTTGTGTTAGGGTTCTCCAGAGAGACGACAGAATCAATAGGATACGTTATAATTATGTGAAAGGGATTTATTAGGGGAATTAACTCACGTAACTATGAAGAAAAGTGCCATGATAGGCTGTCTGTAAACAGGATGCCAGTAGCGTGGCTCAGTCCAAGTCCAAAGGCCTCAAAACCAGGGAAGTCAATGGTGTCCTTGGTGTAAGTCCTGGAACCAAAAGCTGAAGAGTTTCGAGCTCTGATGTCCACGGACAGGAGAGAAGAGTGTATCCCAGTTCCAGTGGATCGAGAGAACGTCTCCTCTTTCCTCTATCTTTTGTTCTCTCCGGACCCCCAGCGAATTGGATGGTTCCCACCCACATTGAGGGTGTGTCTTTCTCACCCAGGCTATTCAGACTGTCATACTAATCTCTGCTGGAAACACCCTCATGGACACGCCTAAAAAGATAGCTTTACCAGGTTTCTCAGCATTCCTGCATCTAACCAAATTGATACCTAGAATTAACCTTCACACGACTTAATGGCTTTCTTCTCCTTACTTTCAGCACCTTTACTGCCCATAAAAGTAGTCCTGCTACCTGGGCCTATGCTAGACCTGCACCGTTTGTACAAGTTACCCTGACATGCCTTATAGCAGGGGATTTCCTGCCCTTTGATAGGGTTAAAGCCAGTGAGACAAACTCTGAATCCTAGTTCTAAATTAGATTTTCAGAGAAGCCTGTCCTTCTGTGGGAACTGGGGTGTTACCCTCACAGTGGTCTCTGTTAATCCCTGTCCTGGGCATGTAGCTGGTCCTTATGGTATGGAAGGTCCCCAATCTTACTTCCCCTTTTTAAAGTTCTTCTGGTTTAGAGTCTCTTTTTTTTTTTTTTTTTAAAGATGACCGGTAAGGGGATCTTAACCCTTGACTTGGTGTTGTCAGCACCACGCTCAGGCAGCGAGCCAACCGGCCATCCCTATATGGGATCCGAACCCGGGGCCTTGGTGTTATCAGCACCACACTCTCCCGAGTGAGCCACGGGCCGGCCCTGGTTTAGAGTCTCTTGAGCCCTTACTCTCCACAGACGGGGTGAAAGTTCATTTCAGAGAGTTTCCCAGCTTACTGGCTTTCAGACTAATCCTTTCTTAAATCTTCTTTAATTGACATTTTCCTCTTCTTTTTCCTTGCAATTTATTACTATTTTTGAAGAAACCGTATTGTCTGTAAATTGATCTCAGTGTGGATCTTTCTGTTCACATTCTTGTGGTGGCATTTAACATACTCTTCTGAACTTTCAATTTCCTGCAAATATGTAGTCAGATCTCGAATGGTGGTTCTCAACCAGATTTTGCCACCCAGGAACCATTTGGCAATATCTACAGGACTTTTTTATTGTCATGACTTTCAGGGGTGCTACTAACATCCAGCAGGTAGAGAGGCTAGGGATACTTCCAAACATCTTACAATACACAGGACAACCTCTGACAAAAAAGAATCAACCACCCCAAAATGTCAGCAGTGCCCAGGTTGAAAAACCCTGTTCTAGAGGCTTGATCAGAGTCCTGAATAGCTTTTTTGCAAGAATATTTGACACATGGTGTTCATCAGATATCACATGATGTCTTGTTTCCTCTGAATGACATTAAGATAGATCAGCAGGTTTAGGTGTTGTCAACTTGACCCATCTATACTCAGTTTCCAGGTCAGTCTTTCACTCAGGTTTTAACAGCCTTTGTGATCATTATCTAAATCATTTACTTTGTTTGGGGTTGAAAAATTGTGGTGATTTTATTTCTTTCAATCTTTCTGCATTAGCTGGAAATCCTTAAAGAACTTTCACTTGTCTATTTGGTTACCCAGAGGTGGAATTCACAGGTAAGGTAAATGTTTGTTATTCTTAATTCCCCAGCCTTCAGAAAAATGGATTGATGTGCTGGCAATCTCCAAAAGTGATTATCAGCACCATGCTCTAACGAGCTGAGCTAACCAGCCAGTCATCCAAAAGTGATTAATCAGCCATTTGTTTGTGGGGTGCTTTCTTTCTGATATTATAATGAACCCCTGGATTTATATGTATTTGATGTATTTCAATTCTCTGTAGTCATTGTACTTTTTAAGGATCTTTATTTAGGTATAATTGACATGCAATAAACCACACATATTTAAAGTCTACAACCTAATTAATTTTGACTTATGTGTACACCCAGGAAACCATCATCACAATAAAGTAATGCACATGTCTACTACCTTGAAAATTTTGTGCCCTTCGGAATTCTTCTTTTACCTTCCAGCCTCCATACAATCCCTAGGCAACCACTGATCGGCTTTATGCATTTTATTGAGTTTTATATAAATGGAATTATACATTATTTACTCTTTTTTGTCCGGCTTCTTTTATTCAGCATAATTATTTTGAGATTTATCTATGTTGTTGCATATAGCTATAGTTTATTTCTTTTTATTGTTGAGTATCACACAATTTCTTTTTCTTTTCTTTCTTTCTTTTTTTTTTTTTGCAGCTCCTCAGTAGTGGGCTTGAACCCTGGACCTTGGCATTATCAGCACCATGCTCTAGCCAACTGATCTAACCAGCCAGCCTGAGCAACACAATTTGTTCATCGATTCACCTGTTGATAGACATTTGGGCTGTTTCCAGTTTCTGGATATTACAAATAAAGCTGCTATGCTCTGGACATTTGTATACAATTCTTTGTATGGATATGTATTTCCCTTTTTCTTGGGTAAGTACCTAGGAGAGGAATGACTGGATCTTGGGGCAGGTGCAAGTGTAACTTATATTTAACATTTAAAAAAATTTTTTAGAAGAGTTTTAGATATACAAAAAAATTATGAAGGTTGTACAGAGAGTTCCCATATACCCCATACCTGGTTTCTCCTGTTAACATTTTACATTAGTTTGGTATATTTGTCACAATTAATAAACCAATACTGATATATTATTAACTAAGGTTAGTATAGTATTATATTATATTTTGATTGGTAAAGTATCTGTTTAAATCTTTTACCCAGTTTTTTTACTGGATTGTTTGTTTTCTTATTATTGAGTTTTGATAGTTCTTTATATTTGCTGACTAAAGTCACTTATCAGATATATAATTTGTAAATATTTTTTCCCAGCCTGTCTTTATATCTCTTAAGTGTCTTTTAAAGAGCAGAAGTTTTAGGGCCGGCCCGGTGGCACACTGTTACAGTGCACCGCTTGGGAGCGCGGCGGCGCTCCCACTGAGGATTCGGATCCCACATACAGACTGGCTGCTCACTGGCTGAGTGAGGTGCGGGGGCAACACCGAGGGTTGCGATCCCGTTGCCGGTCCCGGTCCGGTACGGGCATGACACTGAGGGTTGCGATCCGTTGCTGGTCACGAAAAAAGACAAAAAGGGAAAAAAAAAAAAAAAGAGCAGAAGTTTTAATAAATATGCAAACAAATGATGGGAGGGGGTGCAGAGAAGAAGAAGACACAACAATCACAACAATTCCTTGAGCTTGTTAAGACAAATGAACAGATAATAATGTAGTTGCAGGGGAGGGAAGAGAGGGAGGAAGGAAAGAGGAATGGGTAAAGGGACATGAAAATCAACTACAATGTATATTGAGAAGTTAAAATAAAATAAATAAATAAATAAAGATCAGAAGTTTTGAATTTTGATGAAGTATAAGAATATTTACCAATTTGTTCTTTTATGGATCATGCTTTTATATCACATCCAAGACATTTTTGCCTAACCCAAAGTCACAAAGATTTTTTGCTTAATGTTTCTCCCAGAAATTTTATAGTTTTATGTTTTACATTTAGGTCTATGATCTGTTTCCTTGAAAGATACAAACTTCCTGAAAACCCATGTACCTATTAAAGAAATAGAATTTGTAGTTAAAGGCCTTCTTATACAAGAATGCTCGCTTTTGCCACTTCTCTTCAAAATCATACTGGGAATTCTAATCAGAGCAATAGGCAAGAAAGAGAATAAAAGGCATCCAAATTGGAAAAAAGGAAGTAAAGTTATCTCTATTCACAGATGAAATGATCTCATATATAGAAAGTCCTCAAAAATACACACACACACACACACACACACACACACACAAAATCAGAACTAATAAACTTAGCAGTTGTGGGATAGAAGATCAACACAAAAATTAGTTGTATTTCCATATACTAGCAATGAACAATCCAAAAATCAAATTAAAAAACAATTTCATTTACAATAGGATCAAAAAGAATAAAGTACTTTGGAAAAAATTAATAAAAGAAGTGTAGGACTTGTACACTGAAAACTATAAAACATTGTTGAAAGAAAGAAGACCTACATAAACAGAAAAAAAATCTCAAGTTTATGGATTAAAAGACTTAATATTGTTCAGATGGAAAAAACCCAAAGAGGTCTACAGATTCAATGCAACCCCTATTAAAATGCCAATGACTGTATTTGCAGAAATGAAAATAATGATCTTAAAATTCATATGGAGGGGCCAGCCCGGTGGCGCACTGCTACAGTGCGCCGCTTGGGAGCGCAGTGGCGCTCCCGCCGAGGGTTCGGATCCCACATACAGACCAGCGGCTCACTGGCTGAGCAAGGTACGGGCGCAACGCCGAGGGTTGCGATCCTGTTGCCGGTCCCAGTCCGGTGCGGGCGCGACACTGAGGGTTGCGATCCATTGCCGGTCACAAAAGAAGACAAAAAGGAAAAAAAAATCCATATGGAATCACAAGGAACCTCAAATATCCAAATCATCTTGAAAAAGAAAAAAAAAAAAAATAGAGGACTAACACTTCCCAATTTTAAAACTTACTACAAAGCTACAGTAATCAAGACAGTGTGGTACATGCATAGGGACAGACATAGATTAATGGAATAGTACTGAGAGTCAGCAAGAAACCCATATATCTACGGTTGATTTATTTTTGACAAGGGTGTCACAAAATATTCAATGAAAAAAAGACTAGTCTCTTCAGAAAATGGTGCTGGAAAAATTGGATATCCATATACAAAAGAATGAAGCTGGACACTTACTTCACACCATATACAAAATTAAAATCAAAATAAATAGTGCTGATAACACCAAGGTCAAGGGTTTGGATCCCTATACTGGCCAACCACAAAAAATAAAAATAAAAAAATATCAAAGATTTAAATGTAAGACCTAAAACTACAAAACACTTAAAACATATGTGACCTTGGATTTGGCAATAGACTCAGAGATGATACCAAAAGCACAAGAAACAATAACAAAAATTAGATAAATTAGGCTTCATTAAAATTAAAAAATTTGTAGAGCCGGCCTGTGGCTCACTCGGGAGAGTGTGGTGCTGATAACATCAAGGCCACGGGTTCGGATCCCATATAGGGACGGCCGGTTAGCTCACTGGCTGAGCGTGGTGCTGACAACACCAAGCCAAGGGTTAAGATCCCCTTACTGGTCATCTTAAAAAAAAAAAAAATTAAAAACTTTGTGTCTCAAAGGACACTATCAAGAAGGTGAAAACAGAAGAAAAAAGACAGAAAGAAAGAAAAAAAGTGAAAAGACAACCTGCAGAATGGGAGAAAACATTTGCAAATTATATGTCTGATAAGGGTCTGGAATCCAGAATATACAAAGAACCCTTGCAACTCAACAACAAATAGACAAACAATCCAATAAAAAAATGAGCAAAGGACTTGAATAGATATTTTTCTAAAGAAGATATACAGATGGCCAGCAATCACATGAAAAGATGCTCAACATCATTAGTCATTAGGGAAATGCATATGAAAACCACAATGACACCACCGCTCCACATCTGGGCCAGGGACAGAGCCAGCCCAGCCAGGCCAGCCCCGCCCCCCTCTGCAGCCAGATCTTAGAATGTACTTATTAACCACCTGTGTTTCTCTGGGGTGTATGACTTATCTGCTCATGTCCTTCACCAACTTTCTGCTTAGATTTTTCTAATTCATTTTTAAGAGTTTTTCTTGCAATAAGGATGTTAATCTTTATGTGTTTTTTGTTTGTTTGTTTGTTTGTTTTTTAAAGGTATAGAGTAGAATAATGGTTACCAGAGGCTGGGAGGGGTTGGGGGGAAGGATAAGGGGTGAACTAATGGGGACAAAACTATGCTCTCTACCCAAAGTGAATCATTGTGCAAGATATGCATGTATTGAAACAACACACTATACCCCACAAAAATATAAATAAAAAAATTTTTTTTTAAAAACCACACAAACAATGAGATATCAAGATACCACTTTTCACCCAACAAGCTTGGCTATAATTTTTTTTGTGTGTGTGTGACTGGTCAGTACAGGGATTGAACCCTGGACACCTTGGTATTATCAGCACTAAGCTCTAACCAACTGAACTAACTGGTTATAATTTTTTAAAAGAAAAAATAAGTGTTGACCAGAATGTTGAAAATTGGAACCCTTGTACCTTGCTGGTAGATTGTAAAATGGTAACACTGTTGTGGAAAACAGTTTAGTGTTTATTCAAAAAGTTAAAAATAGAATTACCATATGACCCAAATATTCCACTTTTAGATATATATTCATAGAGACAGAACACAGATTAGTGGTTGCTTGCAGTTGGGGAAGGAAAAATGGGGAGTAACTACTTATGGGTACAGGGTTTCCTTTTGAGGTGATATAAATGTTTTGGAACTAGATAGTGGTGATGATTGCACAGCATTGAACTAAATGCCACTGAATTGTACAGTATAAAATGATTAAAATGATAAATTTTATGTTATATATATTACTACAATATTTAAAGAATCGATAAATATAATTACCCATGTTGGCAAACCAAAAGAGAAAATCATGTGATCATCTCAATAATGCAGAAAAAGCACTTGACTAAATCCAACATCGATTCCTAATAAAAACTCTCAGCAAACTAAAAATTGATAGCAACTTCCTCGACCTGATAAAGGACAGCTATGAAAAAGTTTCAGCTAACAAATTTAATGGTGAAAGAGCGAATGCTTTCCTTCTAAGATCAGGAATGAGCAAGGATGTCTGCTTTCACCACTTCTACTGAACATTGTACTGGAGGTACCTAGCCAGTGCTATAAGAAAAGGGAAGGAAGGGAGGGAGAAAGGAAGGAAGGTGGGGAGGGAAGGAAAGAGGGAGGGAGAAAGGAAGATAAGAAAAAGATGGGGGCCGAGCCCGTGGCGCAGTTGGGAGAGTGCGGCACTGGGAGCACAGCAGCGCTCCTGCCATGGGTTCGGATCCTATATAGGGATGGCCACTGCGCTCGCTGGCTGAGCACGGTGCGGCTGGTCTCAAAAAATAAAAAAAGAAAAAGATGGAATCCAGATTTGAAAGGAAGAAGTAAAACTATATGCACACTACATGATCATCTATGTAGAAAAAATGAATTCTACAAAAAAGCTACTAGAACTAATGTGCATTTTGCAAGGTGGCAAGATACAAGATCAACAGATGAATGGTATCTTTATATACTAGCAATGACCAAGAAGAAATTGAAAATTTTTAAATACCATTAGCAATAGCATCAAAAATATTAAATATTTAGAAGTAAATCTAACAAATGATATGAAAGACCTGTACTACAAAATATTGCTAAGAGAAGTTAGAGCAGATCTAAATAAATGGAAAGATATACCCTTTAAGGATCAGAAGACTCAATATGAAGATGTAAATCCTCCTCATACTGATGTATAGATTCAATGCAATCGCATTAAAACTCCCAACAGGTTTTTTTTTTTTTTAAAGAAATTGACAGAACGATCCTAAAGTTTTCATGAAAATGCAAAGGACCTAAAATAGCCAAAAGAACTTCAGAAGAGAACAAAGTTGGAGAACTAACACTATCTGATTTCAAGATTTCCTATATAGCTACAGTAATCAAGACAGTGGTATTGGCATCAAGCTAAACAAATAGATAAATAGAAGAGAATGGAGTCTAGAAGAAGACAACAAATGTGCAGACAACTGATTCCTGACAAGCCTGCAAAGGCAATTCAGTGAAGAGATCATTGCTATATTTTTGATGCTTAAATTTTCCCATCCTTGGCCAGTGGGAGCCTCTTCAGATTTGTTCCTGAGTCTTAATGTTTGATGTAACAATTTGATTGCCTTCTGGTACAGCAAGGAGTTCCTGGCTCATCCTGTACATTTCCTGCTCCAGACTGGAATCAGTCATTTCTTCAAAGAGTTCTGGATCATATTAGTGGGAAATGATATTTAGAAACCATTATGTGTGTTTCAGGAGTTAATTATTTCCCTTCAGTCAACAGAACTAGGAAATACATTTTCTGTTTCAAGGAGAAAAACATTGTGTTCTTACTGATATTTCTTTTTTTTTTTTCCTTTTGTCTTTTTTCGTGACCGGCAACGGATGCAACCCTCAGTGTCGTGCCCATACCGGACCAGGACCGGCAACGGGATCGCAACCCTCGGTGTTGCGCCCGCACCTCGCTCAGCCAGTGAGCGGCCGGTCTGTATGTGGGATCCGAACCCTCGGCGGGAGCGTCGCCGCGCTCCCAAGCGGCGCACTGTAGCAGTGCGCCACAGGGCCGGCCCCTGATATTTCTAATTCAAATTTAAGATAACGATGTTTTTACTTAATCTCTTTGATTTTAGAAGTATATATTTTCCCTTTCACTGAAAACCTTGGTTTTAATGCATAACATAGTTACTCTTTTTTACTCTATAATAACAATATCATTATTGTTATTGACACTATGATTACTGACAACCATTTAAGATTTCTTTGCTGTTCTTCTTATTCTTAGATTATAACCTATAGGGAATATATAGACATTATGGTGTTTTAAATTCACTTGAATTTGTTATCTTCTCTGTCGTTGAGCCACTAACTTGATACATAGTGTCATAGCTTAGGCTCCATAGAAAAAATAGCCCGGCACAAAAGCATACATGTTTATAATTTACTGGGGAGTGCGGTCCCAGGGAATCAGGCATGAGGGAACAGGAGTGAGGCAGGGAAAAGAGGAGGGCAAAGACAAGGGGCTAGCTACTGCTTGGTAGTAAGTGCATTGATTGGTCCCATAGGACCGTCCTCAGAGAGGCCATATGAACTACTGCATCTCTGCGTCTCAAGACATCTCATCACGAGGCAGGAAATGAGAAGATTTCATTTGGTGGCTCCCATGTCTTATTGGGCAAGGGTTTGCCCTATGGGGTATTAATGCCCTTGCACTTGTGGGTTATGTATGTGTACACATTGTGCTGGTCCATGGTGTCTCATGCTTCAGTAGCAATAGTGATACAGGACATGCTCAGTTTCCCTGGGCTTGGGTTTCAGGACATGCCTCTGGATTTCCAGCCACTTCCTGAGGTCTGAGGCTCCCTCCTCTGAGCTCTCCCCTGGAGGAAAGCTACTGTTGCCTATTAGACCTATTTTTAGCACCAACATGGGGAAAATGAGACAACAGGGGCCTGACATCAATAGGAAAGCTTAAGGGTGGGAGGCAGGAGGCTTGCCGTGCATGCATGAGGTGAGGTGCTGTTGCATTGGGTCTGTGTAAGTTGGTCACCATGGTGGTGGATAGGCAGAACCCATCCACGTACAGCGGTCACCACAGAAGTAGCTGGGGGTGAAATAAATGTTGAGGGGCCTTGGAGATAGGTAAGACTGCAAAGATCTGAGACAAAACATAAGGCATGTTTGATACAGTACCTCCCTTGCGCTGTTCAGTGTTGCTCATTCCTTCCCGTTATATCTGGTTCCATACTGTAAGGTGGGTCCTCAAATTTTGTGGGAATAAAATGCCCTCAGTCCTTCCAAGAGAGAACATACAAGTCTGATCATTCACAAAAATTCCCTTTAATGTCGCAGTCAGCCACAATTTCTGTAAAGACAAGTGAGTTAGTGAAACAAGCTACAGTTCTCTGCAGCTGCAACTAGTCCCAAGGCTATAAGTGATAATCACATCATCTCCTTCCTCCACTACTCATTCTAGATTTCCCTCACCCGTGGCTAATACTTTGGTTGTCCTGTTTCCTTTCCGACAGGGCGATCCAGATTTTCACTTCTGAAGGGTCTGAGCCTTTAGGTACCTTGCCCTTGATGGGTTGTGGTTGTTGCAATTGCTTACTTTCTGTTTTCACTGGGTATGGAAGCATCAAGAGATGTCCCAGTGAGTTCCCTGGGCTCCAGACATACTCCCCCTGACTCTGCGGTGTGTAACCAGCAACCCTGGCCCCTCGTTGTCATCAGGGGGATTTCCCTGCCAGTATGGTAACCCTCCCACCTACAGATTCACTGGCATAACAACTCCAAAGTGTCCAGATGTAAGTACAGCACCCACTTTAGTGGAATCCATAATACATCCCCTGGGAAACATGCCCCCCGCCAACGAGGCAGTGTCTAAGATAGTGGGGACAAGTTAAATGCAAATGGGTTACTTAAATCATCCATAAATAGGTCTCCTGCTTTTCCTTCCTTTCCCATTCTGCCAACTGAGGTGTTGTTTAAACTTGTTCAGGGCTGGCTTGTTAGCTCACTTGGGAGAGCAGGGGTCTGGTAACACCAAGGTCGTGGGTTCAGATCCCATGTATTAGTCAGCTGCCAAAAAACAGACAAAATAAACTTGTTTACAAATCACGTAATTTTTATGAATAGGATTTTTCTTTTTTAAAGAGCAATAAAATATCTGTACCTTAAAGGTCACCTATATCAGCAATCCTTGCCCCATCACCCAAAATTAAGGTGGTTCTTTTTTTATCTTCTGAGTTGAGATGCTCTAATTAAAGCCCATTTCTCTGTCTCCCCCAGGCAGTAGCTTTATTTCCTGATTCAGTTCCCACGGCTTTGTTCCCATAAGTCACCCACGTTCATGAGGAACTTCCTCTAAGGATCTAGCCTGAGCCAAATACTTATAGGCCTTGTTCTCTGTGCCCAACACAGTCCTAGGCACTGTGAATTTAGTGGCAGCTAAAGCCAACTTGGTCTCTGTAACTCTCATGAAATACAGAGTGGGGAGATGAACGATAAATGGGTAAGCAAGATAATGTCATCTAGGGATAAGTGCTTTGTAGAAAACACAACATGTTTAGGTCCTCTGTGAGAATGCATCATTCTTGTGCTAAGATCTAAATATCAAAAAGGGCCAGCTGTGTGAGGACTCGGGGAAAGAGTGCTCCAGGCAGAGGGTACTGCAAACACAAAGTCCCTGAGGTATGAATGAGAATAACGGGCTGAAGTCTTGAAAGGAGTGAGTTAGCACTAATGGGGTCAGAAAAGCAGTCGGGGCCAGATCACACAGAGCATTTTAGGCCATGGTAAGGAGCTTGGTTTATATTCTAAGGATGATGGGAAGCCAATAGAAGGTTTTGAGCAGGGGCATAATGATCTGATTCACTTTCTGGCAGCTGCAATGAGACAGAACTAGAGAGGGACAAGAGTAAAATCAGGGAGATCAGTAGCAGGTAACTGCAATGACCCAGGTGTTCCTTGGCTATCTGACTCTAGTATAAAGGACAATGGCTCTGACCTACTGGGGGTGCTGAGCTCGCATCCAAATAAAGCATGTTAACCTTGCCAACGGCTCCCAGGATCTTTCCAATTACCTAGCTCACGACCTGCATATGAGGGATCTTGACCCAGTCTGTACAATGCGTTTGAAGTGTCTGTGACCCAGCCCAACAAATGGGGAGCTAAGGGACCTGTGTTACTGACACAGTCTATTACTGACATACCTCTGTGTCTGTCACTTTCTTCCTGGTACTACAGGTGACTTTCTGATAAAGTAGGTGATTCCTGAGGCTTGGTCACCTCCAGAATGAATTAATGGATAGTAACAAACACATGTTGAATGATTCTATAGCAAAAGCTAACTTCTGTAAAGGGCTTTAGCACTTTTTTTTTTTTTTTTTTTGCAGCTGGCTGGTACAGGAATTGAATTGAACCCTGGACCTCACTGTTATCAGCACCATGCTCTAACCAATTAGGCTAACTGGCCAGACCCAGGGCTTTGGCCTTTTTAATTAAGAAAATTAAGAAAAACCAAATGAAGAAAACTTGGTTTTTTTTAATATTTAACAAAGAAAATTAAGAAAAGACAGAGCCTTCCTTAATTCGTTATTTCATTTGACCCTCCCAATAAGTCTGAAAGGTAGCTATGATTAGGACATAAACTTTTTGTATCTTCTCTGATTTAATCCTTGCCATGATCTTGTGAGATAGGTATAATCTTAGGACATTTACAGCTGAGAGATGAGCAAACAAACTGAAACTTAGAAACGAACTTGCTAAAGTCACACAGTCAGTTAAAGGTAGCAGCAGCATTTGTACTCCGGTCTCCCTGAAGAGCATGAGATATACTTTGTGACTCAAATAAAGCAAACCTTTGCCTCCAAGCTTTACTAGTTTCATCAATCCAAATACCCTTAATAGAAGCCTGAGGATCTATAATCAACTACTGAGTACAGGCATTCCTTTTCTCACTCCTTCTCTTACTTTTTGGCTAAATCTAGTTGAGATTCCTATTGGTTCCACTCAATCTATAATGAATAATTTGATGGGGCAGGAGTCAAAAACAAACAAACAAACAAAACCTGTTGCTGACATCTCAATGGTATGCTTTACTCAGCAGTCAAGATACTGTGTTCCCAACTGGTAGAAAAGATTGTATTTCCAGCTACTCAGTAATTGAGGCCTTGTTCTAGGATTTGCATGACTCAGCAGAACAGAATTTGTCCTTTATCAGGAACAAAACAGTAAGGCATCAGCAAAACCTTATTACTAGGATTAGGAAACATCACTTATTAGCTCTGTGAGAGAAAAAAAGAAAGAGAGAGGGAGAAACAAATACTCATTAGGTTCTCTGAGATAGCTCTCAGTCACAAGTCCCAGTGTCTTATAGGCATAAGATTGGGACTCAAAAACCTATCATACACACACACACACACACACACACACACACACAAATCCTTCTAGAGAAGTGATGAAATCCATTTAATTTTTCATTAAACTTTGTGTTCTTAGAGGGCAGCAGCTGTGTATTGTTTATCTTAGTAGCATTTGGTCTAGAGCATGGCTCAGAATAAGCACTCAAATCTGTAGACAAATAGAATTAACAAATCTATTAAAAAGATCTCCAGAATGCCTTAGAACTGCATCATCAAATACAAGTGGTCTTCAAAAAATTCATGGAAATATTTATATTGTCTTTTAATTCTATTTTTCCACAGAATTTTTGAAGTAGCTTCATATAGTTGCCATTATCCACATGTGACAATTGGGCTCTTGAAATGGGGCTAGTCCAAATTGAATGTAGTGTAAGTGTAAAATTCACAACAGATTTGGAAAACTTAATATGAAAATAGTAATCATTAATATTTTGGATGTACAAATATTGGGTTAAATAAATTATATTACTAAAATTAATTTCACCTGTCTTCAATGTGGCTACTAAAGTATTTAAAATTCTACATGTTGGGCCGAGCCCGTGACACACTCGGGAGAGTGCAGTGCTGGGAGCGCAGCAGCGGGTTCAGATCCTATATAGGGATGACCAGTGTGCTCACAGCGTTCACTGGCTGAGCGAGGTGCTGCCGGTCTAAAAAAAAAGGACAAAAATAAAATAAAATTCTACATGTTGCTCACAGTATATTTTGATTGAACAATGCTGTTCTAGGAGACAAAATAAAGATCAGGAAAAAAGCCATTTTTAAAGGAAAGGTCAAACCAATAAATAATGACACTTTCCACACTCTTCCCTTGAATTTATCAAAAAAAAAGCTTAAGTTTCTTCCAAGATCTGCTTCTCATGGCAAACAGAGGCCATGAGAATTCTGCCTAGGTCAGAGTGGGCAGAGTCGCAGCTCATGAGCTGAAATGTGGTTTGCAATTGTGGTTGACTAGCAGAGTAACAAGCACATTTGATTTATTTTTTAAGGTGTTGTGAGGAAAATGGAGACAGAATGGTCAGGCTCCCTCACCTCATATCCGGCTGAGCATGATTCAGCTTGTCTGTTGTAAATACATTATATGAGTAATATAACTGGGCATGTGCACCCTTGTGTTCCTTGGCTATCTGATTCTAGTATAAAAGACAATGGCTCTGATCTACTGAGGGTGGGGTGGGGGGCTGAGCCCACATCCAAATAAAGCATGCCAACCTTGCCAACAGCTCCCAGAATCTTTTTCCAACTACCTAGCTCATGACCTGCACAGGACAAGTGTGAAGGGTCTGTTACCCAGCCCGACAGGTGTACAACGTGATTTTTTTCTTTTTTGCAAATAAAAATTGTATATATTTATTGCATACAACATGATGTTTTGAAATATGTATACATTGTCAAATGGCTAAATCGAGCTAATTAACATATACATTATCTCACACATCTTATTTTGTGGTGAATGTAGGTGCTCTTAAAAAAAAAAGCAAAGTTCTGGCAATGCTGATCTTACATGGAAGCCATCAGCTACAGTTAAAAAGCAGAAACCACCTTTGGACAGGGAATGGACTCTGACAGTTTGCCATATTGTATCCCTGCACTGAGGGAAATTCATATGATAGAGTTAAAAAAAAAAGTGGAATATTTCTTGTAACCAAATCTTCATTGAAAGAAGAAAACAGGAACAATAGATGAAGAGGATGTATGTTTCTCTGAAGAAGTGAAGAACATTCAGTGCTGTTTAATATAACTACAAAGGATGTCTATAGAAAGAATAAATGAGAATTATGCAACGACTTCAGAGGACATTTGACTTTGCAATCCCTCTCCTGGTTCATCTGGACCCAACATTATAGGTGATGTTGAACAGCCTGAGTCTCCTTTAAGCTTTGAGTTACTGTAATAAACTCTCTGTAGCTGCAGCTGTTTGCTCCCAATTTTACCTTAGGGATCTAAGAAAAATTCCAGGACATGTTATGAAGTTTGTGCAGACCTGGTAAGACTTGATAAAGACCTGAAAGAAAATTCCCAAAATTTAAGTCCTTCCATCCCTTAATGTACTCTTCAGAGAACGTCAGCTTTCAAAGCACTTCCTGTCTTGTGTCTCACCTGATCAACACTAGGAAGTGGTCAGGGGTGGGATTCCATAGATGGAGACTACACTGGATAGTGGGGCCCAGGAGTCCAAGTGCCTTGCTGGGAATCACACACAGAGTCGGTGAGAAAGTGTGTACCAGACCCAGACCGCTCTGCCTCCCCGAGATCTTCTGGAGGGTGGATAGAGGAGGCAGATGGCGGGAGGAAAAAAAGCAGAAATGAAAAAGGGAGATCTAAAGAGAAGGAGCAGACTAGAAGGGGAAGTGAAGTGCAGAGGAAGGTAGAGATTGAGGGGTGGGGATAAGACAGTGGAAATAGCATAAGGGAAATGTGAGGGTCTTGTCTCCAAGAGGGATAAGCAGAGGCGGCATGTCAGGGGCTCTTGAGGAATCTCATTCAACCGAAGGCAAAATGAAGCCCAAGTAGTTTACCCGCGATGTCCAGCACTAGTGGTAACTAGAGCCAGAACCTCAGTCTCTTGATCCCAACCCAGGGATCTTTCTTTGGCCTGTCCCAGGGACTAGGGGCCAGTGGGCTAGGCACGCGGTGCGAAGGGCCGAGAGACAGACTCGAAAAGGCTAGAGGCAGGGAAGAGCAGAGGCCAACCACCGTACAACGCGGGTGGACGGAAGCTACGCCGAAGGCTGGAGCGCCATGAACTGTCAACGACTCAATGAGCCGGGTCCAAGCACTCCTGACAAATGACATTAAAAGGCAACTTAACCGCTTCCAAACCCATCCCACAGCTTCCGGTTCGAAGGCGGTGTCGGAAATGCCCCGCCAATACTCTGGGCATGGCATGGACGTCACGGCATGGATCAAACATCAAATGGCCGATGTTACGGAAGGGCCACAATTTGCTGAGGAATTTCAGAAATAGCGGAGATTACCGGAAAATGGTTAGGGAGCAGCCGAAATCAGCCGAGTGCCATTCGGGACTTTCCGGACCTTCTCGAGGCACATTCGGGGCCTCTCGGCTGTCTGCGATCTATTCAGGGGTCTTAGGTTTCTAGCAGATCGGTTCATCGCCTAAATCGTAAGGGCGACTTGTACCGACAGTCCCTCGGCAGTTTCCGGAAGTGCTCGGAACGAGCCCGAGAGTGGCGCCCTCTGGCGGCAGGCTTTGGTGGTGGTAGGGAACGGTGTAGGGCCGAGCGCGCAGATACAGTTGTGCGCCAGCGGCCGTTCAGACCGGATGTGGTTACGGCTGAGGTCATTTCCGGCGGGTGACGGTGCGGACGGGTCAGGAGCGTAGAGGCGGCGGCAAAATGGCGGCGCCTGAGGAGCGGGATCTAACCCAGGAGCAGACAGAGAAGCTGCTGCAGTTTCAGGTAGCAGCGAGTACTCGGTGCAGCAAATGCCGCCGTGGGATAGGGAATGGGCCCCTAGAGAAGCGCAGAAGCTTCCTCAGATTGAGCCCGGGATTCCTCTCAGACCAGCTTGCCGGCCCCCTCCCCCCAGACGCCAACTGCTCTGATTCCCTCAGACCCTGAGACTCTGTCAGTCCCCGGCCTTCCAGCCATCGCTGCGGCCAAACCCGCCTCTTCTGTGCCCCTCAGCGGGTCAGCATTCATGGTTTCCCTAGCAGCGCCAGCCGTCAACCATTCTTCCCAGCCCTGTAACCTACTGGTCGGACCCTTTCCGCGCAGCCACTGTAGATCTGCCTGAGACGCTTAATCCCCAACGCGGAATTGGCTTCAGTTCAGGTCTCTGGAAAACCTCCTACCAGCATCCCATGCCATTTCCACAAACATTTTTTGAGGGTCTGTTGGGTCCCAGGTGTTGTCTTGGGGTCTGTGGTGGGGCAGGGGCCACCTACACACAGGCCTGGCCCACGCCCTAGAGGTATGGGAGGACACCACGTAAGGAAACAATGCAGTAGTATAAGTATCATCAATGGCTTCTGACGGGTTTATTATTTTGGGCTTATTCTTGGACTCCTGTGATTAACTATACTTGAGGAGGATGGTAACTTGCAGGAATCTGCCTCCTTTTTAGTGGATGTTGTGTTAAGAACATTTGGCACTAAGTACTTACCTCTGCGCTGGCGATTCTGTTGGAGGAGACCGCTAGGGTGGGTAACCTTGGCTTTTTGTTATCAGTTTCCTTATTTCTAAAATGCACATCTTAAAAATGTTTACCCCCCGAGGATATTGTGGAGATCAGATGAGCTTATGGATGATAAAAGGGTTTTTGTGAACTGTAAAGTGCTCCCAAACAGTATTGTTGCTATTAATCATTATTTAACTTAAGTAGAACTAAAGTTAGTGATACATTTATTTCTTAATATAAAATGTGCTTACTATTCATTTATTCACCAGTATTTATAATGAACCTTAGTGCTCAGGCACTGGTAGGTAGAATACCATTTACTGAGTATTTAAGATGTTGTAAGTACTTTAATAAACACTTAGTATACATTATCATTTAATACAACTACTCTACGAGGCTCATACTGTTACAGTCCCTATTTTACAGATGAAGGATATGAGACTTAAATAACATACTCATGTTACACGGCTAGTAAGTGATGGTGTCCTTTAAAGCTGGGTCCACCTTTCCAGAACCTTTCTCAGGGTTTTGACTTCTGTGCTGTACAACTGATATAAGTATCAGTTGTACAGCTGAGAGTGGGAAGCAAATGCTGCAATATTAAATCTTTTTTTTTTTTTTTGTGAATTCTCACTTTTCTATAATTTCCTTGATTAGATTTCACCATAATTAATTTTGAAGTGTTTACTTTCCCTCTTAAATTGAGCAATAGGTTGGAAGTTTAAATGGGAAAATGCCATCACAGTGGTAGTTGACATTTGGTTGGAGTTTTTAGTGGAGAAACTGATAGCACAGCAGATTAGAGTTAGAGATTGAATAAACAGCAGACAAGCAGCTTCCACTTACTGGCAGACCACCAATTTCAGAGTTTTGTTTAACTTCAGCAGAGAATTTTACACCTTACAACTCTTCAGGGATAGGCCCCCATGTTGTTTAAGTGTAACGAGGTGATATGAGTTAGAAATCATGACGTACTTAATTTGGTACTGAAAGAACATGAACATGAATATATGGTAGCATTTCTGAGATAAAGTGCATAAGAGTCTCCATTTTGCCTTCATTGGACATCTATATCAGAGGAGAGGTGGGTAGCAGGTTAAAGTTATATTAAGATTGTTTTATGAAGTTGGATTTATGGAGGAGAATGCATTTTATATTTATGTGATCTATAAGCAGTCACTGGATCAGATTTATTATCCGGATTGCCATTAAATGTTCTTTGAACCTTTCTAGTGTCAAGCATTATACCAGGTAGATGATGTACGTTAACCCTTTGAAACCTTTTTTTTTTTTTTGGTGGCTGGCCAGATATGGGGATCTGAACCCTTGACCTTGGTGCAATTCCACTTCATTCTAACCAATTAGCCAACTGGCCAGCCCCTTAAACCTCTTAATAACACTGCAAAGGTTAGCCCCAATTCATTGTATTAATGAAGAAGCAGGTTCTGAGAGGTCAAATAACTTGCATAAGTAATAAGTGGCAGAGAGTTAGAAATTCAAATTTATAACAATCTTATCATATTTATAATCATCTTCTCCATTAACCTAATGGAGAAGCCAGGTACATATATGAATAATAATTATCCTGCAAGGTGTTAGTGCTCATAGTGTAATATGATATAACAAAAAGTGCTGTGGGAGCTTAGAGAAGGGTAGGAGTATTGATGGTGGGGATGGCTTAGTAGTTACCATTTATTAAGTATCTACTATGCCTTGGCCGTGGTGTTAGATAATTTATAACCACGATTCTTAATCCTCATAGTAGCCTTGTAAAGTACTATAAGTGGTATGCTCCCAGGTGAGGAAACAGATCTATTGATGTATTTGCTCAAAGTCATTAAGCTGCTAACTAGTGGAATTCTGGTAGGCCTGAATCTGGACTTAAAGGCTGGTGTGTTACCACTGCACCTTGCTACTTTGAAGGAGAAATAGAATTTCAACAGGTGGTGGGCAGGAGGATGTTCAAAGCTGAGGAAACATCTAGCACAAGATATGGAGATGAAGATGGAAAAGTGTGGAGTGTGTTGTGGATTTAGAGAATTCGGAGTGGAAAATGAGGCTGGAAAGGTAAATTAGAGTTAGATTTTGGAGGCCTTTCAAAGCTGTGCCCAATGGTTTAAGCTTTAATCTGTAGGCATGAGGAGCCATCGAAGGATTTTTCAACTAGGGAGTGACACAACACTAGGTTTCAGGTTTGCTTCACTAACAGAATGAAGCATGTGCTTGGAAATCTCCATAGGGGTCAAGACAGAACAAGGTGACACTGCTAGAAGCTGGTTCTCAGTATTTTTCCTCATTCGATATATCAAAATTAGTGAAAGTAAAATATTTTGGAAATCTTAAGTTTCCTCTGTTTCGGTTTTTTTGGTGACGTGATTTGACTGGAACTCCTGGAGGTATACTTACCATGTTTCTCAGTCCATTTGATGTCTTCTAAGATTTTTCTATAGATGTTTATTTCTTTTGTTTATTTTGGAACCAGTTGAGTATGAATAACTAATACAGACATTTGTTTTAAGCTATTTCAAATGAGAAAGAATAGGGATATAGGTTTTAAGAAGACCTAATGCAGGTATGTGGAAGGTTACTTTTACTGGAGTCTTGTTTTTCCACATTTCTAAATTCAGTAGACTCTAGTGCCTTGGTTTACTCTCACTAGGTTGCTGTTTGAACACCTGGAGAAGGATGACATAGACAGAGAACGTGGGGACTAAAGGAGCTAGTCACAGCCAGTGGAGGAGCAAAATTATCCCTTTTCTGCTTGTACAGGACTAAGAGATTTCTTTCCTTTTAAATGGGTGTTAGGGTATGGCCCTCATTCTCTTAAATTATGGAAACTAAAGCATGAACTATAGGCTGTAGAATCAAGTTTATAACTCATTTTGAAAATCTTCCTTTTGACTGTTACCTAAAGGCAGAGAACGTGGGGACTAAAGGAGCTAGTCACAGCCAGTGGAGGAGCAAAATTATCCCTTTTCTGCTTGTACAGGACTAAGAGATTTCTTTCCTTTTAAATGGGTGTTAGGGTATGGCCCTCATTCTCTTAAATTATGGAAACTAAAGCATGAACTATAGGCTGTAGAATCAAGTTTATAACTCATTTTGAAAATCTTCCTTTTGACTGTTACCTAAAGGAGAAAAAAAATACATGGTGCTTTTTTTTTTTTTTTTTTTTTTTTTTTTGATCGTAGAGCGATCTGTTTGAGTTTTTTTGCCAGGAAATTTGGCACTGTAGAGAAAACATGAACTTTGAAACTCCGGGCAAACATGAATGAGCTTTTCAGCTTCTGGAGAGCGTCTACAATCTTGGGCAAGTTCTCACTTCTTTGAATCTCTTTGTCTTCTATAAAATGGAGATACTATTATCTAATTCACAGCATTCTTTTCTTTTTACTTTTAAAAAAATCTACCAAGTAATATGTGCTTGTTGCAAATCAGCAGCATACAATTGTATTTTTAAAAAGCAATTAAATCTCATTTTATTTCTCTCATCCTAATTCCAAGCTTGTTGTGTTTCTTTGTATACTTTTTTCCTGCATGTACATATTAAAAAACGCTTAAAGTAGAAGCTCTGTTACTCTAATTTCCATTTGACTGATTAGTTGGAACAGATATTCCCCATTTCCTAAGGTCTACTCTCTAATATGCTCACGTGCTGCTCTCACCAGTTGAGTTGTGCTCTTCACAAGAGTCAATTATTTTTGCCCCTAACCAGTGTGTGCTGGTTATGTTTGTCATATAAATTTAATTGTTACATAAATCAATAAAATCCCAGTTCAAAAAGAGTTTTCATTTACATGAAAACTAAATGAAATGCTTTACAGAGGTTCTATAGGGTCAAGTTGTTGGGGAAAAAAATGCCACTCGGGTGTGGGCAAGATAACTGTAAATGACTTTGGGAAAAATCATTGAGATATAGGATTGTACACTTACTGCTTGGCAAGTGTTTAAGGTTGCACTTCACTTAAAGAAATAGAATTAGTGTGGTTTATGATAGATCTAAGGAATGCCAGTGGACCTATTCCTAAAGAAAAGAGTAGGATTTTATCAAAAGATTGCTGTATAAATGTGTATACTTTATGTTAAAATAAAATATTGAAGTAATGTATAGAATATTTTTATTCTGCACTTTGTCACTTCAATTAATTGGCTACTTACGGGTCTCATTCTCATTAGGTAAGAGAACTTCTGCTATATTTGTCTTATATAAATATGATCATATTATACTTATGTAAGTCAGCATAACATAGTAAGTGATCATGAAGATTGACTCTGGAGTACAACTACCTGCATTTGAATCCTTACTTCTCAGGGCTGGCCAGTTACCTCAGCTGGTTAGAGCATGGTGTTATAACACCAAGGTCAAGGGTTTGGATGCCCATACCAGCCAACCACTAAAAAAAAGGACTGAATCCTGGATTCTCGAGTTACTAACTTTGTAACTTTGGGCATAATTAAGCTTCTCTGTGCCTTATTTTCTTTATCTATGGAGTAATAATATTACCCACTTCATGGGTAGTTTCAGTGATTAAATGAAACTTCATTGTTTCAACAATTAAGTGTTAATATACCTAAAGCACTAGCAAATATTAAGCACTTGAGTGTTAAACAGTATTATTATTCCTTTGTAGCCTTTTAAAACATTGATGGAGGGCCGGCCCAGTGGCGCACTCGGTATAGTGTGGCGGCGCTCCTGCCGAGGGTTCGGATCCCATATAGAGACCGGTCTGCTCACTGGTTGAGCGCGGTGCGGGCGCGACACCAAGGGTTGCGATCCCGTTGCTGGTCACGAAAAAAGACAAAAAGGAAAAAAATAATAATAAATAATAAATAAATAAAACATTGATGGATAATCAGGTTGTTTTCATTTTTTGCTTTCATACAAATAATGATGCAGTTAATATTCTTGTACATATAGATTTATCCATTCTCGGTCAACTCTTATTTATTTGGCATCTGCTATGTGCTAAAGTTCTGTTCACTGGAATAGAAGTCCATTAAACATAATTTCCACCCTGGAGGAGCTCACATTCTAGTGGGAGGAGAGAGAGAAGAGTTAAAATAAGTAATTGAAAAGTATATGTTAGGTGGTGGTTAGTGCTGTGGAGAAAAATAAATAAGGAATTTTGAGGAGGGGGTTTAATTTTAAATAGGATAATTAAAGGAAGGTCTCACTGAGAAAGTGTCATTTGTGTGAAAACCTGAAGGAGGTATGGAAACAAACCATGTAGATAGCTGAGAGAAGAGGATTCTAGATACAGGGAATAAGGCCTATAAAAGCCTTAGGGCATGGTGTTGTCCATGGTCTCAAAGGACCTCTCCAGGAATGGCAAGGAGGCCAGTGTAGCTAGAATCCAGAGAGGAAGGAGGAAGACAGTAGAAAATGAAGTCAAAGACATGGCTGTAGGACCAGATCATGATTTTGACTTGAACTCTGAAGTAAGGTGGGTAGCCTTGGGAGGGTTTTGAGTAGAATGATAACAGGATTTATTTTATGATTTAACAGGGTCACTGTGGCTGTTCTCCAAGATAGCCTGAGAGGAAGGTAAGGGAGGAAATAGAGACCAATTAGAAGGTTTTCACAATGATCCGGGAACTCTTGGACCAGGATGAAGGAGGTAGTAAAGATGAGTTGTTAAATTCCGAATCTATTTTGGAGGTAAAGTGAATGGGATTTTCTAAGGAATTGTATGTGGGGTGAGAAAGAAAGGGAAGAGAAATTAAGGATATCTAAGATTTTTGACTTAAGTAACAGAAAAAAATGTCATTAACTGAAATAAGGAAGGCTACTGGAAAGAACAAATTTGGGTATGGGGGTGGGGTGAGATGAGGAACTCAGTTTTGGTACTGTAAAGTATGAGATTTCAATTAGACATCCAATTAGAAGATATTAGGTGGGCAGTTGGAATCTTGAGTGCAGGAGAATTATCTGGGCTGGCAGTTCAAATTTGGGAATCATCTGCCTATAGATAATATTTAAAGGCAGGAAACTGTTTCAGATCACCTGGGGAGCCAGTATAAGATAAAAAGAGAAAAGATTAGAGGTCTAAGCCCTGGGGCACTTAATCTTCAGCATTCTGAGGATATATGGAGTACCTAGCAAAGGAGAATTAAGTGGCAGGTGAGGTAGGAGGAAACCAGTGTAGTGTCCTAGAAGTCAAGTGAAGTAACTTGAGGAATGAGAACAGATTTTGAATTTACATTGTGGGGGTCTTTGATGACCTTGACTAGAAGTGTTGTTGGAATGTTGCAGGGTGAAGGCTTGAGTGGAGTGAGATGAAGAGGGAATGGCACGGGTTTTGCTCTAAAGAGGAAAGAGAATAGGCAGAAGCTGAAGTAGGGAAGAGGGTTTCTCTTTTTGTTTGTTTGTTTTTTAATTGGGAAGAAAAGTCAGCATATTTGTATGCTGGTGAGGAAGATACATCAGAAAGAGAAAACTTGATGTGCAGAAAGAGCAGTTGCTATTGTGATATCAATGAGTAGGTAAGGGGGATAGAATCAGGCACAAAAGAGGAGGAATTGGCCTTTGTCAGGAACATGGATAAATTTGTCCATAGTAGAAGGAGAAAAGATGACTGTATTTGCAGGTTAAGTAGGTTGATGTCTTGATTGGAGCTTGTGATTATTTTCTCTGTGATATAGAAAACAAGGTCATGAACCAAGAATAAGGGTGGAAGAAGTGGTGTTGGAGGTTTGAGGAGACAGAAGATGTGCTCATGTAGGAGAGTGGGAGAGTGAATGGACTAAGCAACTGATATTTATGCAAGGCATAGAACTGAAAGGAAAAAGCCCTGGCCTGAGCGCAAAAGAAACACACCAGGAGACAGGGACTCAACCAAAGTGTATTAGGCAGGCAAAGTGAACAAGCAGGCTGCCCTCTCGGAAGTGGGAGCAGCAGCTGCCAGGGTCGGGCTGGGCCTTTTATATCCAGTTAGGCTGAGTTGGACTGTTCCTATTGGCTAAGAAGGAAGGGGAGGGAAGCGAGCGGGGTTTAAGCTGAGTTGGGGTTTTTCTATAGGTGGAGAAATTTGCGCGCAGGGGAAGGGGATGTGGTGGTGAAGGGGGAGGGCTTTTTTTGTGATTCTGGGAAAACGTGCTGTTCTAGGGACCTGAAACTCTCTGCAGCCATTTTGGGTGTTCCTTTCATCCGCCCGCCACCATCTTAGACATCGGCTAAAACATAATTGCCTAACAAGACAATTTCAGATTACCAAAATTATGATTGACAGCATTTATACCTAGACACACCAGTTTTCTAGGAACCTTATATGATTTTGGAACACAAGACATCGGCTAAAACATAATTGCCTAACAAGACAATTTCAGATTACCAAAATTATGATTGATAGCATTTATACCTAGACACACCAGTTTTCTAGGAACCTTATATGATTTTGGAACACATATTATTAATAACATCTCCATATAACACAAAGAAGGCCAAACATTATTTCTTGTTCTGACAGTGCTTCCCATGTAGTTTAATCTATCAAATAAGCCCACTGCTTTTAATACCTCTCTTTTATACATATCCTTTGAGAAGTTCCAGGGCCCTAGGAACCTTTCAAAGTTAGTTCAAGTCAAAAGACTGAATTTTCAGAATTTGGTTTTGGGAAGTTTGTCGAATAACAAAGAATTGAAACACTTAAACAGGATCATAAATTACTGTAAGATAAAACCAAAGTGGCAAAAGATTTCAAAGGCACAGAGCAAAAGAAATTTTCTTGACTAACATATTTCCTATGCTCGTTTCCTAAAAGATTTTTTAAAAAAACCTTTCATAGTTTTCTATTAAGTGCAGTTCGGTGCTACCAGAAAACCTTTTTGGTCCAACATAGGAGAGCAAAGTCTAGCCTTGCATACAAGTATTTTTGATGTTAATGCCCAATTTTTAGAAAAACTTATACATAATTCATTTTTAATTATAGCCAATTTTAAAATTTCTTTTATAAATCTACCCTTCACAAATCATTGTTGTGATTTACTCAGACTTTCTGTTTTTGTCCTATACTTTCTACTTCCTAAATAGCCGGTCATTTTACTCCAGGACAAAAATTCGTTGCACCAGATGCTTTCTCACACAAAAGTATTCTCTTTTCTTTTTAACCTTCCTGACCACAACTACATCTTCATATTCATAGCTTTCTTCATATCTCCTCTTCTCCTACATACTTGTTTCTTTTCTTATCAATACTAAAATGACATCATTTACCTAAAAATTGCATACAGAATGATCTTTCTGTTTTAGGCTGGGTTCACAACTTCAACCTTAAAAGTGCCTAGCAAAGACAATGTAATTCTCTGTCTGATTAGTAAACCCAGACAAAGATGTATGCTGATAATTCTAGAAACATTTTTTATAGCAGTCTGATTTTAAACTTTTTACTTTATTTTTAGTTTCTTTAGTTTTAAGCAGCATGATTCTTTCCTTAACAGGTTTCTGCTTTAACACTTGCAGAACTTTGTGTACAGACAGATGTATTTTGTCCAGAGACATAGCCAATTGTAACAATTTCTTTTTCTCTAAAGAAGCTCAGAGAAACTAAAGAAACTCAGAAAGAGAGAGAAAAAAAATTTTTTTTTTCTTTTTGATCATCAGTTTTTAAGAGACCAAAATGCACACACCTTAGTTACTCAAACCCAAGCATGCAGAGCTTTCTCGAACATACAAAATGCTGGCTTTTTTTCATCCTTGAGTCATTTTTCATACCCAAATGCTACTTTTTAACAAGGAAACAGCATAGAAAGAATGTTATAGAAAAGATACATGAAAAGGTTTAGGACAGAAAAAGTGAGGAAGGCTGCAAAGCACATGAGATTCAGTATACAAGGAGGTGAACATATAGCAAGGGAATGTAGAAAGGACAGGCCATCCCTCATGTCCCCATCAATTTGGCTGTTGTTACTCTTTCAAGCAATTAGACTGTGTCTTAGCTACTGAGTTTCATTGTAGGTTGTAAGTTAATACTGTTTAAGTCACTGCAAGAAATATTCCACCTTTCATCTTTAGCTCAGAATGCTAAACAACGTTTCTAAATGAGCCCTGCAGCTCTATTTAGGAGTGGGGTCATCAAGGATGTCAGTGTTAGGGGGAGGCTTTGCTTTGATTCCCGGATAGCAAATCAGACAATTTCCACTTAGTTTTGGATCCTGATGTAAGGCTGTAAAGGCCTGGATATATGGGACCTCAGCCCACTTATGGGCCCTGTGACATACGAGATCCAGTTGTAGGATGGTGGTAATTTAGAGAACCATTTTGGGGCCATTGTTCTCCATTTATCTAACTTACATTGGGGCCAAGCCACAATAGAAAAATGTGAACTTTTTCCTTTTCAAATCATCTAGTTTTTTTTTTTTTTCCTTTTTGTCTTTTTTCGTGTCCGGCAACGGATCGCAACCCTCAGTGTCGCGCCCGTACTGGACCAGGACCAGCAACGGGATCGCAAACCTTGGTGCTGCACCCGCACCTCGCTCAGCCAGTGAGCGGGAGCCGGTCTGTATGTGGGATCCGAACCCTCGGCGGGAGCGCCGCCGCACTCCCAAGCGGCGCACTGTAGCAGTGCGCCACCGGGCCGACCCAAATCATCTAGTTTAAAGTAGCCACAGTTCTTTAATATGCACCAAAAGGGTGACTGTTCAAGGATTGTTGGAATATTTCCCATCTTGTCTCTATGGGCACAAGAAAAAGAGACTTGGGTGGAAAAAAGAAAGAAAAACAGGCCAACCTGGTGGAGCACTGGAGAGTGCGCCACTTGGGAGTGCAGTGGCGCTCCCGCCAAGGGTTCGGATCCCATGTGGAGACCGGTTCCCGCTCACTGGCTGAGCGCGGTGTGGGCGCAACACTGAGGGTTGCGATCCCGTTGCCGGTCCCCGGTACGGGCACGACACTGAGGTTTGCGATCCCGTTACCAGTCAGTAAAAAAAGACAAAAAGGAAAAAAAGAAAGAAAGAAAGAAAGAAAAATCACTCACCAAGGAGCAAGTGTCCTTCTCCTGGTGTGCTCTCCACTCGAGTAGCTGGGCAGGCGTCCCTCTGCCCTCTACTACTGGGGCCCATTGGAAGGCGTCCCTCTCCGATGAGGCCATTTATCTTTGGACATCTCAAGTCAAGGAGTTTGATGCTCTGTCCCCTCATACCAAAGGGGTATCCCTCCCTGTAAACTCTTTTTTTCTCACAATAAAGCTGGTGCCCAACAATAAGATTAGGTGTGGGACTAGGATGCAGACCATTTGACTGGGCATCTGCCTAGAAGGCAAAATGGGCTAACTGCCAGTTGGCTCTTTTACCAAAGATTTCAGGACAATATTGAAAGTAAGGGGAATGAGTGGTGGGTGGGCCAGTTTGTCAGAGTAGATTACACAAGGCTTCTGTTGTGGCTTGGCCCCAATGTAAGTTAGATAAATGGAGAACAATGGCCCCAAAATGGTTCTCTAAATTACACCACCATCCTACAACTGGACCTCGTATGTCACAGGGCCCCCACCATTTCTACCAAATATATATATGGTTTCCCAACTAAAAACCTTCTACTTCCTCTCTGTTCCACATAGAAACTCCTAATCCCACCTAGTGTGCAGGTGCTGGCTGATGCAGTCTGAATATTTATGAGCAGCCTCCCTGGGTCATGTCCCTATCTTTTCCTGCCTCAATAGGATCAATGGATTGCAGGTCCCAGGAGGTTGAAAAATTGTTAGAGAGAAGGCATTAGAAGGAAGGAAGCTGAAAAGGAAGGAGTGTGGTAGGAGACTGTTGGGGGGCTTGCCGTTATTGATAATGGGGAAGTCTAGGGTTTGACCCCGGGATTGAATGGCTGAGGTAGAGTAGAGATCACTGGAAGAGCTATAGATAAGGAATGGATAGACCAAAGTTTTCGAACAATTACGCAAATAGTAAAATCACCAGGACTCTAATAGAGTTGGAGAGAATGACTGAGATCCGGGAGCTAAAGTTTTAGAAAATTAAAGGCAGTGATTTGGAGTGAGCAAATTATCCCAACAAGGGAGGGATATTGAATAGTGTAGTCTGATGAAACTTTGAGATTTGAAGGTGTTTTTGTGATATTGTTTAAACATGTATTGAGCACTTACTTTGACCCAGGTGCTCTAGATCCATTGTATCAGTGAATCCTCCCAATAAACAAATCGGCTGAACCAGTTTTTTAGATATTCCAAGTCTCTGTCTACTCTGTACCTATACCCTCACAGCTGAACAAGACTGGTCTTTAAATCAATTTATGATCGCTAACCTCACATGAACTTGTAATACTGCCTTGCCTTCATACTAGTTGCCTAGTCCATTCACTCTTTCCCTCTCCTCGTATTGGTTAGTTAACTAGCATCAGTAGGTAACTTACTCAAGTTTAGTAATGAACTGAGATTTGATCGAGAACTCTGGATTCCCTTTCTTCCTTTTTCCTACCACCTAACACCACCTCTCTGGCTCTAAGTGTTAATTTGTTTTCAGCTACAGGTACGTAAGTAGGACCAATAGAAACAGCTATGTGGTAATTTAAAGAAAGAGAACACAGCAAAGGAAGTCCAAAAGTGTGTTCTAATCATGGACATCATCACTCATGGTTAGTTCTCTCAATCTCTACATGAGGATGGACTTTTTAAGGAGAAGGGAAGAAGTAGTACCCGAAAATGGGAATGAACAATAAGCAGGGCAGTTATCTTGCTTCCATCCATGGGAAAGAAAATGTGGGAGAGAGAGGACTTCAAGAGAAGGAGTGTCCTCAGGGAAAAGCCAAGTTTCAGTTAAACCAGGAATATGAAGGAAGTGTTCAGAGAAGTTAAGAATAGAGGGAATATTGTTGATATAGTAGGGCTTTTATTTTTGTGGTGTTACTGAGTCAAAACAAATGTACTTCATTTTTTTTTTTCTTTTTTTTTTTGTGGCTAGCCCTTATGTGGATCTGAACCCTTGACCTTGGTGTTATCAACACTGTGCTCTAACCAGCTGAGGTAACGGACCAGCTCTGTACTTGATAATTTTAACAGCTACTGTTAGACTACTTTCCAGAAGGGTTTTGGTAGCTTACACTCCCACTAAGAGAACCTATTTACCTGTACCCTTGCTAGCACTGGATAATCTTTTTCAATTTTTATCAGTCTGATGGAATAAAAAAGATCCCATTTTAATTTGCATTTCTGGTGGTAGTGGTCGTAGTTTTTAGTTTTGTTTTGCAATCAATTGAGTTTAAAGAGCAACCCTAACTTCATATGGGAAAGAATAGAGACATAAGAGTTAGAGATAGCTTATCATCTTCCAGCTTATTGGCTTCCATTTTTTAAGACATGATGCAGGTGTCCCATGGTGTATGGAAGGTTTGCTTTCTGGCCAAGTATGTTGCAGAATAAAGGTGTGCTAATTTTGTATCTCATTATTCCATAAATTTACAACTACAGATGATATTGTGCTTCTTTTGGATATTTCTGATTAGTTATAGTGTAAATTTCCAGTCTGTCCTCTTCATTTTCTGTGGGGTTGTTTGACATTTTCTTACCTTTTTGTGGGGGGGCTGGTCGGTAGGGAGATCCAAACCCTTGACGTTAGTGCTAGCAGCACCTTGCTCTGCAGAGTGAGGTAACCTGCCAGTCCTCTTACCAATTTTAGTTCTTTTTATAAAGAGGGATATTGATTAGGTATAGCAAATATTTTCTCCTGTGATATCATTATCTTTAACTTTATCTTTTTTCATATCTTTCTACAATTTTTATGTCATATAAAATTGGTACTTTTTTTCTTTTTGGGCTTGGATTTTCTGTTTTGTCTAAGAATGCCTTTGACTTAATGAGTCTATACATAACGTTCTCTTTCGTTTTCTTCAAATATTTTATAGTTTTCTTTTTTCGTTTAGTTTTTTGTGGTTTTTTTGGTGGCTAGCCAGTACAGGAATCCAAACCCTTGACTTGAGTGTTATTACACTGCGCTCTAACCAACTGAGCTAACCAGACAGCCCTATAGTTTTTCTTTTTGAAATCAGATCTTTAATTCATGTAGCATTTTATTTTTTGTATGGCATATGATAAGAACCTAACTTCACCTTTTCCAGGAAAAAAACTCTAAAGGTTTGCTGATTTTGAGTAGCCCTCTTTTATCCTACTTTATTCCATTTCATTAACCTGTCTGCTGGTACCAATACTGATTTAATAAGTTTAATTTTATACTAAGTTTTTATTTATTTATTTTTTTGTCCTTTTTGAGACCGGCTGCACCGCGCTCAGCCAGTGAGCACTGTGAGCGCACCGGTCATCCCTATATAGGATCCGAACCTGCGGCGGGAGCGCTGCTGCGCTCCCAGCGTCCCCAGTGCCCCCGCACTCTCCTGAGTGCGCCACAGGCTCTGCCCTATACTAAGTTTTTATGTCTGATAGAACATACCTCTTTCACTATTCTGTTTTTTTCTTCTTGAAAAATTTTTGGTAATTCTTATACATTCTTTCATTTACATTTAAAAATCATTTTGTGCAATTGTGGGATCATTGAAATTGCATAAAATACATACAGTTGGCCTTCTGTATCCATAGGTTCTGCCTCTGTGGATTTGCCCAACCACGGATTGAAACTATTTGGAGGGGGAAAAAAGCAGTAAAAAATAACAATACAACAATAAGAAAACAAATTTAAAAAACAATACAGTATAACAACTATTTACATAGCATTTACTATTAGGTATTATAAGTAATCTAGAGATGATTTAAAGTATACAGAGGATGTGCATAGATTATATGCAAATACCACATACTGTTTTATATAAAGGACAGTGAATGTATGGGATGGGGATGTCATGCTGGAACGAATCCTCTGTAAAGTATGTTAATTTGGGACTGGTTGAAGTTCAGAAACATGTACATCTCTTTTTATTCAGCTATGTCATATTCCCTTTAAAATGTTTTATAACTTCATCTAGATTTTTTACCTTCCTTATTAAACTTATTCCCAGGTATTTTGTAGTTTTGGTCACCCTTGTGAATGGGATAGTTCTTTATTTCTAAACGGTTACTAATAGAAATGCTGTTGATTTTTGTACATTTAACTTGATTCTTGACTACGTTCTATCCTGTTTCTTACCATATTTGCTGATTGTTACTAATAGTTTTCTAGCTTGCTATCTTGGTTTTTTAAAATAACTATTGAGCTATTATTAATATCCCGTAACATTAAGTAATCCTTTTGACGTATACAATTCAGTGTTTTTTAGTATATTTACTGAATAATTACAGAGTTATGCAGCCATCACCACTATTTAATTCCAGAATTTTTTTTTTTTTTTTTTTTTTTTAAAGATGACCGGTAAGGGGATCTCAACCCTTGACTTGGTGTTGTCAGCACCACGCTCTCCCAGTGAGCGAACCGGCCACCCCTATATAGGGATCCGAACCCGCAGCCTTGGTGTTGTCAGCACCACACTCTCCCGAGCGAGCCACGGGCTGGCCCTTAATTCCAGAATATTTTCATTACTCCCAAAAGAAACTAAGTTTCTAGCAGTCACTCCCCATTCTCCTTTCCCTCAACCTTTATATCTATATTCTGTCTCATGGATTTGCCTATTCTGGGCATTTCATATGAGTGAAATCATACACTATTTCATATGAATGGAATCATACGCTCTGTGTGTCTTCTTTCACTCAACATCATGTTTTCAAGGTTCATCTGTATTGTAGTATACTTCATTTCTTTTTATAGTCAAGTAATATATTCAATTGTGTGGGTAAACTATATTTGTTTCTCTCTTCATCAGTTGGTGGCCATTTGGGTTGTTTCTGCTTTTTGGTTATTAATAATGCTGATATAAATATTTGTGTACAAACTTTTGTGTGGATATATTTTTATTTCTCCTGGGTATATACTGAGGAGTAGGATTGCGGGGTCACATGGTAATCCTGTTTAACTTCTTGAGAAATTGCCAACTTTTCCAAAGTAGCTGCACCATTTAACATTCCTGTCAGTAGTGTATGCAGGTTCCAGTTTTTCCATGTCCTTGCCAAAGTTTATTGTCATTCATCTCTAGTTGTAGCCATCCCAGTAAGTGTGAGGTTGTATCTCATTGTGGATTTTTTTTTTTTTCCGTTTTTTTTGTCTTTTTTTTTTTACTGACCGGTAACAGGATCGCAACCCTCCGTGTCGCGCCCGTACCGGGGACCGGCAACGGGATCGCAACCCTCGGTGTTGCGCCCACACCGCGCTCAGCCAGTGAGCGGGAACCGGTCTCCACATGGGATCTGAACCCTCGGCGGGAGCGCCGCCACACTCCCAAGTGGCGCACTCTCCAGTGCACCACCGGGCCGGCCCTCATTGTGGTTTTGATTGCATTTCCCTAAAACTAAAATGACCTTGAGCATCTTTCTTCTCCCATTCTTCAGTTTCTCTTTTCACTTTCTTGACAGTATCCTTTGAAGTTTTAAATTCTTTTGAAGTCCAGTTTATCTGTTTTATCTTTTGTTGCTTGTGCTTTTGGTGTCATATCTAAGAAACCATGACCTAATCCAAGGTTACAAAGATTTACTATGCTTTATTTTAAGACTTTTGTAGTTTTAGCTCTTATATTTAGATCTGTCATCCATTTTTAGTTTAATGAATGAATGTAAGTTAGGGGTCTGACTTCTTTTTGCATGTGGATGTACATTTTCCCCAGCACTGTTGAAAAGATGATTCTTACCCCACTGAATGACTTTGGAACTGTTGTCAAAAATCAGTTGGCCATAACTAAGAGTTTATTTCTGGATTCTCATTTCTATTCCACTGATATGTGTTTATCCTTGTGCCAGTATCACACTATCTGACTATTGCAGCTGTGTAATAAGTTTGAAATCAGAAAGTGTGAGTCCTCCAATTTTGTTCTGTTTTCAAAATTGTTTTGGCTATTCTGGGTGCCTTACATCTCCAAATGAATTTTAGGATCACCTGTTGTTTTCTTTCTTTTCTTTTCTTTTTTTTGGCAACTGGCCAGTATGGGGATCTGAACTGTTGACCTTCGTGCTATTAACACCATGCTGTAACCAACTGAGCTAACTGGCCAGCCCCTAGAATCACCTTTTCAATTGCTGGGAGTGGAGGGGGAAAAGCCAGCTGAAATTGACTCTGTAGATCAATATGGGGAGTATTGCCATCTTAACGATATAGTCTTCCATTCCATCAACATGGGACGTCTTTTCATTTATTTAAGTCATCTGTAACCTCTTTTATTATGTTTTGCAGCTTTCAGTGTGTAGGTCTTGCACTTCTTTTGTTAAATTTATTCCTAAAATTTTCATTCTTTTTGATGGTGTTGTGAATGTAATTGTTTTCTTAATTTTATTTTCAAATTTTTCATTGCTTGTACATAGAAATACAACTGATTTTTGTATATTGCTCTTGTACCCTGCAGCCTTCCTGAATTCATTTGTTAGTTCCAATGGTTTGGGGAGGGGGGGCTCTATCACAAAGTGGGCAGTACTGGAGAATGTTCAGTTGTACACATGTTTTCTTATATTTCTCTTTATTTTTCTGAGGAATGTTTAACAGAGGGTGAAACTGAGAATTTGTACAAAAATATTGCCCCCCTCCTTTTTTTTGGCTGCTGGCCAGGGATTTGAAGGGCTCCTCCCCACCCCCCTTTTTAATTGCAATTTGGGAGATAAACACGTACCACATAGCCTAAAATATACTTGAGAGAATGCAAGTTCTTTTCAAAAAGGATGTATAAAAGATTTTACATGTGGGGGCCGGCCCGTGGCTCACTCGGGAGAGTGCGGTGATGATAACGCCAAGGCTCTGGGTTCGGATCCCATATAGGGATGGCCGGTTCACTCACTGGCTGAGCGTGGTGCTGACAACACCAAGTCAAGGGTTAAGATCCCCTTACTGGTCATCTTTTTTGAAAAAAAAAAAAAAGATTTTACATGTGGGCCGGCCCGGTGGCGCACTGGAGAGTGCGCTGCTTGGGAGCGCGGCGGCACTCCCGCCGAGGGTTCGGATCCCAGGTGGAGACCGGTTCCCGCTAACTGGCTGAGCGCGGTGCGGGCGCGACACCGAGGGTTGCGATCCCATTGCTGGTCCCTGGTATGGGCGTGACACCAAGGGTTGCGATCCTGTTGCCGGTCCCTGGTACGGGCATGACACCAAGGGTTGCGATCCCGTTACCGGTCAGTATAAAAAAAAAAAAAAGATTTTACATGTGGAAGACTTACCTAATATTGTTCACGCATACAGAATTAAACCTGTGATCTGAGAATTAAAAGTGTGGACAATTATAGAATTTTTTCACATAAAAATTCAAATATAATTTAACACATTTCCCACAAGCTTAATATTAATACGTTATGCTTCAGTAGCTTCTACACATATCATATGTGGTTTGCCTTTCACATAACATTACCTTCTTAGTGACTCATAGGTAACTCTGAGGGTATTTCAACACACCATTTTATTTGTCTACTTTTATTTACTTATTCTTCTTTCAACACCCCATTTTAGTAGGTAAGGAAACAGCAGGTATAGGAGTAGTTATGAGCAGTATAATGTAGTGATGAGAGCATAAACTTTGGAGTCAGAATACTCCCAGTTCAAATTCCTGACTCTACAACTTGCCTTCCATTTGCTAATGGGAATGTTAGTTCATTCTCTAAGTCTTAGGTTTCATATCTATAAAAATAAAAAGATATTACTTATGTCATAGGGTTGGTAGAATTAGATAGCATATTTTAAACTGTCCAGTGGTGTGTGTGTGTGTATCCTGATACCTAATAATTATTCAGTAAATGTAAATTATTGTAGAATCCTGATCATCTTACTTTTAGTATATTTGTCCTCTGCCCCAAGGGAGACAGAGGACATGCTACCTCTGTAAAATCTGTGTATCTTGACAAGTGCTAAATGAGTGAATGCCCAAGTATTTACTTTGAATAAAACTTTTAAATTGGTATTATTTTATTGGTAGATAGAGATGAATTTTGTTTTAATTAATAAACTTTATTTTTTAGAGCAGTTCTAGGTTCACTGCAAAATTAAGTGAAAGGTACAGAGAATTCCCATATATGCTCTGTCACCACACAGACACACAGCCTCCCCCACTATCAATATCCTGTACATGAGTGGTACATTTGTTATAATTGATCAATCTATTTTGACATATCATCACTCAAAATCCATAGTTTACATTAGGGTTCGCTCTTGGTGTTGTATATTCTGTGGGTTTTGATAACTGTATAATGACGTGTATCCTCCATTATGGTATCATACAGAATAGTTTCATTGCCCCAGAAATCCTCTATGTTCTGCCTATTTATCCGTCTCCTCAATCCCTGGCAGCCACTTATCTTTTTACTGTTTCCTTAATTTTCCCTTTTCCAGAATGTCATATGGTTGGAATCATATACTATGTTGCCTTTTTATTTTTTTATTTTATTTTATGTTATTTTTTAAAAATATGACCGGTGAGGGGATCTTAACCTTTAACTTGGTGTTGTCAGCACCACACTCTCCCAAGTGAGCCAACCGGCCATCCCTATATAGGGATCCGAACCTGTGGCCTTGGTGTTACGAGCACCACACTCTCCCAAGTGAGCCAACCGGCCATCCCTATATAGGGATCCGAACCTGTGGCCTTGGTGTTACGAGCACCACACTCTCCCAAGTGAGCCAAGGGGCGGCCCCATATGTTGCCTTTTTAGATAGGCATCTTTTGCTTAGTAATACTCATTTAAGTTTCCTCCATGTCTTTTTATAGCTCGATAGCTCATTTCTTACTAGCTTTGAATAATATTTCATTTTCTAGATGTGCCACAGTTTATCCATTCACTTACTGAAGGACAGCTTAGTTGCTTCCAAGCTTTGGCAGTTATGAATAAAGCTGCTGTAATCATCCACGTACAGGTTTTGTGTGAAATAAGTTTTCCTTTTTTATTAATTTTTTTTTTAAAGATGACTGGTAAGGGGATCTCAACCCTTGACTTGGTGCTGTCAGCACCACGCTCTCCTAAGTGAGCTAACCGGCCATCCCTATATAGTGAGTGATCTGAACCCACGGCCTTGGTGTTATCAGCACCACACTCTCCCAAGTGAGCCACGGGCCAGCCCATCTCTTATGTTATCTTGTAAGAATTTTATAGTTTTATGTTTTACATTTATGTCTGTGACCCATTTTGAGTTAATTTTTCTGAAGGGTGTAAGGTCTGTGTCAAGAATCCCCTTTTTTTTTTTTTTTTTTTTTTTTTTTTTTTTTTTTTTTTTGCATGTGAATGATCATTTATTCCAGCATCATTAGTTGTTTTGTTTTGGGTTTTGTTTGTTTGTTTTGGGTTTTTTGTTTGTTTGGCTGCTGGCCAGTAAGGGGAACTGAATCCTTGACTTTTGTGTTATAGGTCTGTGCTCTAACCAACTGAGCTAATCAGCCATCCCATCATTTGTTGAAAAGATTATCTTTTTTCCATTGTGTTGCTTTTTTGCTCCTTTGTCCACAATCAGTTGACTATATGGGTCTATTTTTGTGCTCTCTATGACTTTGTTCTCCTTTAATACTGAGTTGGCTATTCTGTCTCTCCATGTAAACTTTAGAATCAGTTTGTTAATATCCACAGAATAACTTGCTGGGTTTTTAATTGGGATTGCCTTGAATCAATAGATCAAGTTGGGAAGAACTGATGTCTTGACAATATTGATACTTCATATCCATGAACATGGAATCTTTCCATTTGTTTCTTTGATATCTTTCATCAGAGTTTTATAGTTTTCCTTATATAGATCTTGTGTATATTTTGTTAGATTTATACCTTAATATTTTATTTTGGGGATGCTATCGTAAATGGTTGTACATTTTTTATTTCAAATTCCACTTTTTTATGGCTGGTATATAGGAAAGTGATTAACTTTTGTATATTAACCTTATTCCTTGTAACCATGCTATACTTGCTTATTAGTTCTAGGAGGTTTTTTTTGGTCAGTTCTTTCCGATTTTCGACATGGATGATCATGTCATCTACTGTTTTCTTTCTTCTCAATCTGTATACTTCTTGTTCCTTTTATTGTCTTAATCACATTAGTTATGACTTCAGGTATGCTGTTTTTTCTGGTTTTTTTGGTGGCTGGCCAGTAAGGGGATTTGAACGCTTGACCTTAGTGTTTTAAGGTTGCACTCTAACCAACTGAGCTAACTAGCCAGCCATCCTGTACAATGTTGAAAAGCATTGATGAGAGAGGATACATCCTTACATTGTTCCTGATCTTAGCAGGATAATTTTTTAAAAGTTTCTAACCATTATGTGTGATGTTAGCTGTAGGTTTTTTGTAGATGTTCTTTATGAAGTTGAGGATTGTCCCCTCTATTCCTAGTTTGTTGAGAATTTTTATCATGAATGGGTGTTGTGTTTTGTCAAATGCTTCTTCAGCATATATTGATATGATCATGTGATTTTTCTTCTTTAGCCTGTTGATGTGATGAATTACATTTATTGATTTTTGAATGTTGAACCAGCCTTGCATACCTGGTATAAATCCCACTGGTTGTGGTGTATAATTCTTTTTTATGTTTTTGAATTTGATTTTGTAATATCTTGTTGAGGATTTTTTCATCTATGTTGATGAGAGATGTTGGTCTGTATTTTTTTCTTGCAATGTCTTTGTCTGGTTTTAGTATTAGGGTAATGCTGGCCTCATAGAATGAGGAAGTAGTTCTGTCTTCTGGAAGAGACTGTAGAGAATTGACATAATTTCTTCCTTAAATGTTTGATAAAACTTGCCAGAGAATCCACCTGGGCCTAGTGCTTTCTGTTTTATGAGGTTATTAATTATTGATTCAGTTTCTTTAATAAATATAGGCCTATTCAGATTGTTTCGGTGAATTTTTTTTTAATTCCTTCAATTTATTACTAGATGGAAGCTCCACAAAGGCAGAAATTTTTTGTTTTGCTCATTAGGAACTTCAGTGTCTATCTTAGTGCCTATTACATACAAATTTAATAGACACTTGTTGGGTGAATAGATTGTAGTTTAAGTTTTTAGAAAAAGTCTGTAAAGGGGGGAAGCCAAGTTTTATTTATCACTGAAACAGTTTTGGGTTGGGGCTAAGTTTTCTTATCCAGGGCTTGATGCCCATTATAACACTTGAGGCCCATTCTCAGCCAGTATAACTTTATTTTATTTTATTAATATTATTTTTTTACATTCTATGATGTTGCTGCAGAGCAGTTGGGAGGGATGGGGAGAGGGGAAAGGGAAAGGAAATGTGATGGAAGGCGGAGGGGCAGCGTCCCTAATTTGATACCTGAAATGCTCCAGTAAGCATTTCCTTTGAGTGTCATGTTGGTGCTCAAAATGTTTTGGATTTTGGAGCATTTCAGATTTCAGATTTTCACATTAGGATGCTAAAACTGTATAAAGAATTATTCTTCTTTCATTTTTATAGCTGTATAATTCCCATTGTATGAATGTACCATAATTCCCCATTGATGGACATTTGTGTTATTTCTTATCTTTTTGCTGTAACAAATAGATTAGCAATAAGAAGAATTGTGCATATGTCTTTTTTATTTTTTGCTAGTATACCTTCGAGACAGATTCCTAGAAGGATTTCTGGTTCAAAGAATTAAATACTTATGTATATGCATATGAATATGTAACTTTGCTAGACTTCCAGGGATTGTACCATTTTGTATTCCCACAGTCACCAAAAGTGTGTTGTCAAATTCATTATAGTTTTACTTTACTTTTTAATTCCGAGTTAAGTTGATCAATTTTTCATATATTTAAGGACCACTGAAGTTTATGTTTCTATGAATTATCTGTTTTTCTTGCCCACTTTTCTGTCAGGTTAGTGGCCTTTTTCTCTATCCTAGAAATTCTTTATATATTAAGAATATTCAAGAGTTTTTTTGTAGAGGCTTTAGGCTGTTCGATATATAGGATCATGTCATCTGCAAACAGGGACAGTTTGACTTCATCTTTTCCAATCTGGATGCCCTTTATTTCCTTCTCTTCTCTGATTGCTCTG
>NW_007731229.1:94736-101785 GCF_000696425.1 Galeopterus variegatus | reverse complement strand
GATCTACCATACGACCCAGCTATCCCACTGCTGGGAATATACCCAGAGGAATGGAAATCATAAAGTTGAAGGTATATCTGTTCCCCAATGTTCATAGCAGTAACTTGGAAGCAACCAAAATGTCTTTCATCAGGTGAACAGGTAAACAAACTCGTATGTCCATGCAATAGAAAATTATTTAGCAAAAAAAGAAATGACCCATTAAGCCATAAAAAGTCATGGAGGAACCTTAAATGCCCCTTGTTGGGTGAAAGAAGCCAGTCTGTGTGACATTCTGAAAAAGGCAGAACTATAGAGAGTGTAAAGATCAGTGGTTGCCAGGGATGGGGTCCCAAGGGAAGGAGGAAGAGATGGAGCACAGAGGATTTTTAGGCAGTGGAACTATGCCCTGTAACTGTTTATGACACCGTAATGGTAGAAGCGTGACATTATGCATTTGGCAAAATGCACAGAATGTATAACACGAAGAATAAACCTTAATGTAAACTATGGACTTTAAGTTAATACTAGTGTATAATTGTAACAAATGTACCATAGAAATGCAAGAAATTAGTAGTGGATACGGGGGGTGGGGAGTGGAGAAAGGACTAAACAGGAACTCTGTGTACTTGCTGTTGAATTTTTCTGTAAACCTAAAATTGCTCTAAGAAATAAAGTCTATTAATTAAAAAAACAAACAAACACACACCTTTTCCCCATTGCTTTGAGATGCTTCCTGTATCAATACTAGCTTTCTATAGGTAATTGGGTCTGTTTATAGATTTTTTTTTCTGTTCCATTGGTCTTTCCATATATATGCCAATATTACTCTTAATTATAGAGGCTTATAATATATTTTAATCTGGAGGGCTGCTCCCCCTCATTACTGTTTTTCAGGGTTTTCCTGGATTTTCTTGCTTATTTGCTCTTCCGAAAGAACTTTATAATCAACTGTTTAAAATTGAAATTTTATGAAATTTGTAAAAGAACTTCAGGGGTGTGATCGACCTCTTTGTGTTGTTGAATATTCCCGTCCAAAGACATGATTATATCTTCTTAGAAACTTTTTCACATACTGATTCAATATCGCTTGCTGGCTTTTTTTTTTTTTTTTTTTTTTAGTATATCTTTATGTCTTTATGTGACAATTATGTACAGACATTTATGATGGAGTTGGTTCAAGATTTTCCTCTAAGTATTTTTAGGAAAATTTCTGTATTTGGCAGAGTAATATAAATTCAAATTACTTTGAATGGGGGATTACTTGTACCACAGATATTCTTTTAGAAGTAGGTCATTGAGATGGGTATTGATAAAGGTTTATTTACTTTTGTCAGTTTTCTATTGGGTCATCTGAGTATCATTTTACTTTAATTGCCATTTCTCCAACATTATATTTTTGCTCAAAATGAGTAGCAAAAAATGAAATAACAAAGTAATAAAACTGAAGATTTAATGTTAACTGCTTTCAGTTGTGCATATATGTCTTTAATACTACCTTTGCCAAGAGTGCCAGAAGTGATAAATAGCAGAAATCACTATGAACACCTCAGGGGACTGTGGGCTTTGGACTTTGAAAATCTGAAAATTTTCTCATAGTCCTGGAATATATTTAGAAGAGAAAAACTTTTTGTGCCAAATATCTGGGAAATTTTTTAGAGGTGTTTTATAAGTTCTTATTGGGGTTAAAGGAATAAAAGTCAAAAAATCCACTACCCTCAATTAACTCTCCTCTGTCTGCAGTACCACTGCTCTAGTTTATACTTCATTTCTCCTCTGGACTATTCCAATAACTTTTAGTCCTAGTGCTCCAACTTAAAGTCTCTCTCCTCTTCAGTACAGCCTTCCTACTTTTCCCAGAATAATCTTTCTAACAAAAATGATAGGAATGGCATTGATTAGAGCAGCATGTAACTTTTCTTTGCACCTCATGATCTGATCCATACTTCACTGTCAAACCCACTACTTCTAACCTTTCCACTTTTAGTCCAGTGATACTTTTTGGTTCCCCTAACATGTCATTCTCTCTCATGCCTCCATACATGCTCTTCCTTTGCCCCCAAACATCTCCTTCTATTAGTTTTCAGCTCAGAACCTTGATATCTTCCATGAAAAGTTCCCTGAAAGACTTATCTATTGCTGACGTATGGTGCTTGTCATAATAATATAATTATTTACATGTCTTTTTACTTCACAGAGTTATTAGGGATCTGGACTGTGATTTCTTTGTTTTGTACTTGGTGCACAATAGATAATCAATTTTTGTTGAATGAATTGAAAAATTCACTAGAAATCTCACTTTACCAGAGGGTTGTTATTGTATTATTAACTTTTTTTTTCTCTTCCTTTGTTAAAAGATTCCAACAGCCTTAAGTATCCCATTTTTAGGAGAAAGGGGAAAGCAAAAATCCAGTTAACCATAATCTCATCTTTGCAGCATGATATATGGGAAACAGCTCCGTGTTAGGAACTTGGCAATTTAAGATCTGTGAAAGTTGCTCAGTCTTTCTAGGCCTCAGTTTCCATATTTGCAAAAAGGATGATACTTTTGGGGCCGGCCCAGTGGTGCACTGCTACAGTGCGCCGCTTGGGAGCGCGGTGGCGCTCCCGCCGAGGGTTCAGATCCCACGTACAGACCGGCCGCTCACTGGCTGAGCGAGGTACGGGTGCAACACCGAGGGTTGCGATCCGCTGCTGCCGGTCACGAAAAAAGACAAAAAAAAGAAAAAAAAAAAAAAAAGGATGATACTTTTAACTTTACAAAGTTGTATGAATGGATGAGAAAGTACATACATCTGTGCTTAGTTCATAGACGTTTTATAAATAGTTGAATCTAAATCCTAGATCATTCTATAATATCAAGTTTTGAGATTAAAAAGTGATGAATTATTAATATTTTGCAACTTGACATTAAATTATGCTCATATACATCTTATGCATGTCAAATTTTAGGGATATGATTTCAAGCTTTTTTGAAACATATACTAGAATAGTGGCAGATTTTGTCAAGCTGGAGGGGGGGTAGGGGGTGGGATGAGAGTAGGGAAGGCCGAATTCTGGAATTACTTCTGGAAAACCAGTAAAATTTGCTACCCTGTAGTATTTTTTATAAAGAGGAAAACAAAAATACCTTAATATCTCCCTAAATGAGTTTTCTGCTTGGTTCTAAGCAGTGAAGTCACATTTAGGAAAGGTTTAATAAGGCCACAGTGTTTTTTGTTTTTGTTGTAGTGGAATAAGTGTTAAAGAATAGATACTGGAACGTGAATTTAATGAAAGATAACTTATTTGATTACTAGAAAATAATTGTAGTACTTCAGAACCTTTTAAGCAAGCTCAAGCTCATCTCATTTATACTTTACAAATGTCTTTTTAATACATCCTTCATGTTTCTAAATAATAGCTAACCTGTATTGAGACTGTATGCTTAACCTTCACAACCCAAGGGATTAAGCATTATTTTTATTTCCAACTTTCCAGCAAAGCTCATCCACTTATTTCATCTATTCTTAATTGCTTGGATTGTGGGTTTGGGCCAGCCCCGTGGCTCACTCGGGAGAGTGTGGCGCTGTTAGCGCCTAGGCCGTGGGTTTGGATCCTATATAGGGATGGCTGGTGCACTCACTGGCTGAGCGTGGTGCTGACAACACCAAGCCGGGGGTTGTGATCCTCTTACTGGACCAAAAAAAAAATATATTGTGGGTTTCATTTTGGAAATGTTCATTCATGTGGTCTTTTAATGTAAGTTCAAATATTTGTACATAAAACATCCACACCTTGTGTACTATCATTTGGGTCCACATAGTCATCAAATATTTAAGAATTTACTATGTGGGTATGGTTCTGTCTTGATTCACACAGGCCTTTTGGTTTGACATCCAGTGATGGTCTAAACCATTGGTTTCTAAGCTGATTGATTCTAAATGAAAACTCTTCAAGGCCTGTTAATAGTGTTCTTTTTAAAAAGTCCTTCCCCTATATGAAATTGTGAGGTCAAGATTTCTTTCTTTCTAAAAGTAGGATCTTACAGAGCCTTGAAAAGATTGTATTGCAAATTTCCAAAAAAGAGGGTTTGGTGTGTAACATTTTCCAGTCTTATTTGACCCCAAATGCTTTGTCCATAGAACAAAACTCAATGGAATGAGGGTTTTAATACTTAGTAAATGGTAAGTGGTGGTATTTAATTTTGAAATCAGTAATTAAATGTGAATAGTAAAGAACTGAATGGAAGTTTTAGTTACAGATCAGAGCCTAACCTTAACTTCCTGAACAGATTTCAAATTCCATTTCTCCTGCCACTGTCAGAAAAGGCATACTGCCTATTGCATAAAGCAAAGCAAAACTGTGTGTGTGGTAGGAAGGAAAGAACAAAGATCCCCTAGTTTTTATTGGGTTTCTCCCTGGGAATAACTGAAAACAATACTTAAAACATTTATCCTCCATAAGCTAGAACCAACAAGCCAGTTGGAATTTAGAGAGTACGTATTTAGCTCTCAACTAAGATTTTATACCAACCCCCTGCAGCGTTTTTTGTTAGTATAAACATGAGATATGCAAAGAGAAACACTTCTCAGGAAAGCAAAGTAATTACATCCTAGTTACCCATTACCTATCTAAATAGTTGAATGAGACATCTGGTTGAAATACTATACTCCATCTATTGTTTGTGATACCTTCCTTAAATCATCCGTTAGCAAGAGATATATCAGGGATCACAATATTTCAAAAGCTGGTTACCCAAGTGATCAACATCCTCTTGTTCTCTGATTTAGAAGAGGAGGAAGTTAGACCAAGGCTGGAGTGGAAGAGGAGTATAGAATAGTTCACACACTCTCCCAATCTCCCCTATGCATTTTACTAGAGATTGATTGGGATTGGGGTATTTTTTTGCCGCAAAGGTAAATACTACCCTTCTCCCACTAATGCTGTCAGTCAATTACACTTTTGTGTAAATTGCAGTACTCTCTTAAATCTTTGGGAGGTCAGTTCATGGTAGGGGAGTTTTATCTCTGAGGGGACAAGGAAGGAGGCAAAAGATGGAGCAAGGAATATTTCTCAGTAAGACAGATTTGGATGGACCTGCTCAGTGGGCCATTTGTGGTAGCAGTTGATGACATGAGACACTTGGCCCTGAGAGGTTAGAGGGAGAAGGAGGTGCCAAAGTTAATCTTTATATCCATTGCATCTATTTTGTCCAGTGCCATTTCAAGTCACTTCAGATATCAGTAGCTCTGAATGTAAACTAGAGTTCTAAAGAGCAAGCCAGGACTGGCTGGTTATTAGCTCAGTTGGTTAGAGTGCTGCCTTATAACCCCAAGTTCATGGATTCAGATCCTCATACCAGCTGCTGAAAAAAATTTTTTTTAAATGCCTGTTTGGGCCGACCCTGTGGCACACTCGGGAGAGTGCGGCACTGGGGGCACAGTGGCGCTCCCGCCGCGGGTTCGGATCCTACATAGGGATGGTTGGTATGCTCACTGGCTGAGCACGGTGCGGGCGACACCAAGCCAAGGGTTCCAATCCCCTTACCAGTCACAAAAAAAAATTTTTTAATTAAAAAAATAAAATAAAAATAAAATGCCTGTTTAAAGAGCAAGCCAGTTAGGAGAGATTGCAGATTTTGCTAACCTTTATTAATAAACATTTACTGTGTACCTGAATTGGTGTGGGGGGGCTTTCACATAATTCTTTTAAAGACTCAATATTCTCAACTGATAAATGGGTATGATGGATTGTTGAAGAAAGTGTAGTGAAGATAGCTAGCATAGTTCTTGACACAGGGTAGGAATAAATGAGTAATAAACAAAAGTTGATTGTTAAGGTGAGGAGGAGCTAATTTATTCATTCAAATGTTTCCTTCTGTATGCCAAGGCATTGCACTGGGTATTGGGAATATGGAAGTAAATAGGTTCTCTCCTCAAAAGAAAGTTGTTTTCTTTTAAAAAGAATTACAACCAGTTGAGTGCTAAAGAAATTTGGGAGGAGCCTGAAACCTGACTGAGGTTGTTAAGGCTAACATTTTGTCTACTTCTCTGTTTTACCTCTTTCAGAAGTGCTGAGAGCCAAACATCGTGTTATTGCTGAGGAAAAAATTAGTAGCAAAGCTAATGGAGTGTTTCCAGCCAAAAACTGTAATATTCTTTTTTTCTGCACAAAGCTGGCATTGCAGAACTCACACTGGCAATGAAATGGGAATGAACATTGGCTTGAGACATGCTTAGCTTTTGACTCACATTGAAACTACCCCTATCCAATGTAAATTGGAATAGTCCTTTCAAAATGCATTTTGGCACTAAGTACATTTGGCACTTTAAAAGTATGCATATTCCTTGGCCCAGAATTTTAACTGAATCCTAAGGAAAAAATCCTAAATACAGAGATGCTCTATAAACAGAGAGATGTTCATCAAAATACTGTTTTACAACAATCACAATAGTACGTTGAACTTTAAAAAAAAAAAAAGAGAGAACTGGGGTTATTAGAGGTGGAAAATGGGGAGTGAGAGGGGAGTTATGGAGAAATCGGTTAAGAGTGACAAAGATTGATTATGTCTTGTAAACACAAGTATACTGATTATCCTGATTGATCACATATTGTACACAGGTATTGATATTCAAATCTATACCCCACAAATGTGTATAATCAATTGTTTCAATTTTAAAAAACTCAAAAAATAAAAATATTTTTAAAATTACTATTTTAATAGTGAAAAATTGGAAAAATTTTTCGAGTCTCCAATTGGGATATTGTATGACCATTGAAATGGTTATGAAGACTAATGCATAAAGGAGTATTTGATAATAAGGGTACAAAATTGTACATATCTAGGAGAGATGAGTCTCACAGAGAAAATAGAGAATTTTTCCCAAACCTTGACTGTATGTAGTGATGTGGGAGGTGGGGTGGAAAAATTGTTTCCCAAGCTAGGAAAGAAAACACTAGAAGAGTCCTACAGAGATCAAAAGGCAAAGATGAATGGATTCTTCTCAAGATGCTTACAGTCTAGAAAAGAAAAGCAAAGACCATTAAAGAGTTCCCCCTGTAATTAAAAAAAAATTTTTTTTTTTTTT
>NW_007731229.1:85120-94597 GCF_000696425.1 Galeopterus variegatus | reverse complement strand
CAGGAACCGGTTTGTATGTGGGATCCGAACCCTCGGGCGGGAGCGCCGCCGCGCTTCCCAAGCGGCGCACTTATCCAGTGCGCCACCGGGCTGGCCCCCCAAAAATTTTTTTTTAAAGTATTTGGAAAGGAGGTTGAATCTAAACCCTAAACCTTTTCATGGAGTAGGGAATTGGAAAGACATATACTAAAGTGTAAACCATTTGTATTAATAATGGTTGGGACCACAGAGAAGCGCGCACACACACACACACACACACACACACACAACACACACACACACACACACACACACACACACGCACGCACGCACCACCCAATTCCCATTCATACAAAAACATGAGAGAAAAACCAAATAGTCAACCCTGTGTGGGTTACAAATGCAACTCTTTTCAGACAGTGCTCAATGAGTTCAACATACTAGTTCATTTGACCTTTTGGACAGATCACTAGAAGCCATCCTGCTGACTAGCACTGAGGTCAGGCAGTCTGTTTTCACATGATACATTTCATATGGTGAAATAAATAAGAGTGTATTTGCTTGGCAGTGTTTCCACTTTTTCCCTGTTCTTTTTAAACACTTTTATTTTACCATAAATAAATTTTTCTCACAAAGATAAATAAAATTATTTCAACGGTTTTTCTCATTCTTAGTAAGTGGCATTATCATCCCATTTGCTTAAGCCTGTGAGTTTACCTTAATATTTCTCTTCCACCCCACATATTTAATCTATCGTCCATTCCTTTGGTTCTACCTCTCTCTAAAACATATCCCAAATATATCTACTTCTTTAGCTCTTCACTGCTATCATCCTAATCTAAGCCACGATTCTTTTCCCCTTAGACTTCTATATGGTCTCCTTGCTGGTGTCTTGCACTCTTTCATGCCCTCCACAATTAATTCTTCATATGCAGCTAGAATGACTTTTTAAAAAATGTACATATGGTCATGTCACTCCCACTGAATTTAGAATTAATGCTGTGATTTAGTGATTCTTAGCCCTTAGCTGTACATTAGAGTCACCTGGAAGTTCCTCTCCCCTACAGGAAAAAAATTACCACCTTCAGAGAATCTGATTAAATTGTTTGGGGTGGAGGTCTAGATATCTGTAGGGTTCTTTTTGTTTTGTTTTGTTTTATTTTTAAGTCCCCTCAAGTGCATCTGATATGCAGGTAAGATTGAGAAACACTGCTCTAGATGAATGATCTGTCCCCTGTGTACTTCTCAGACATGATCTGCCAACTTGCCAAGCTTGTTCTGCCTCAGAGGTTTCCTTCCTCCCCCAGTTATGTTTTGTTTTACTTTTTAAATAAACTTTTTATTTTAGAATAGATTTAGATTTAAAGAAAGTTGTGAATATAGTACAGAAAATTCCCATATACCTCACACTCAGTCTTCCCAATAAACACCTTATGTTATTAGTATGGTACATTTGTCACAATTAATGAACCAATATTGATACATTACTATTAACTGAAGTCCATGCTTTATTTTGATTTTTTTAGTTTTTACCTAATGTCCTTTTTCTGTTCCAGGATCTCATGTAGGATACCACTTTACATTTAGTAGTCATGTCTTAGGTTCCTCTTGGCTATGGCGGTTTCTCAGACATTCCTTTTACTTATTTATTTATTTATTTATTGGTGGCTTGGCTGGTAAGGGGAACCAAACCCTTGACTTTTTTGTTACAATACTGCACTCTAACCAACTGAGCTAACCAGCCAGCCTCTTTTCCTTCATTTTGATGACCTTGACAATTGTCAGGAATACTAGTCAGGTATTTTGTAGAACGTCCCTCAATTGAGATTTGCCTGATGTTTTTCTCATGATTGGGCTAGGGTTATGAGTTTTTAGGAGGAAGACCACAGAGGCAAAGCACTGTTTTTATTCGTGTGAAGGGTAAATAATGTTGACATGTTTTTTATCACTGTTGATGTTGACCTTGATCACCTGGCTGAGGTAGTATTTGTGAAGTTTCTCCACTGTAAAGTTAATCTTCCCCCACTCCCTTTTCCACACCATATTCTTTGGGAGAAAATCTTTATGCCTAGCCCACATCAGAAAGAAGTAGGGAGTTATGCTCCACTTCCTTTAAGGTAAAGTGTCTACATAAATTATTTTGAATTCTTCTGCGCAGGATATTGGTCTGTTCTCCTCCTTTTACATATTCTATAATATATTTATACCATGGATGTTCGTTTTGTACTTTGGTTCATTACTACTTTATTTCTCAAATTGTTCCAGCTTTGGCCACTGGGATCTTTTTCAGTTGACTCTTGTATCTCTTTGCCATATTCCCATCATCGTGAAGTTTTTTACTTTGCTTTTTTAGCACTTCCTTCTTGGCACTACAAGATTCTCATGCTCATTTTGTATATTTCCTGTCCCAGTCCTAGAATTAGCTGTTTCTCCAGGAAGCCCTGGTTCCTTTTATTGGAGAGTGGTATTGGAAACCAAGATCTGGGCGTTAGGTGTGCTTGCTACTGGGGTGTTGTTGCTTGTAGGCCCTCTTAGCTGACAGAGCATGGACCTATATGTGTGTATACTAAACTAAATTTTTCTTTATGTAATATCTGTGTCTATAGTAAGCTAAACATGAGGTGATATACATATCTTCAACTCTAATCTACTGCCACATGGATCATTCTAGCTTTCTTGGTTATCTGTAACCACCCATTTCAACAGTGAGAAAACTAGCTTCCACCATCTGTGAGAGTACTTCAAAAAAGTTCATGGAAAAATAGAGTTAAAAGATAACATGAATCTTTCATTTACTTAATTATTCAATTTCAGTATACAAATACAGCTATAGTGGCTTCAAAATTAACATATACTCCCGTGAGAAACAATTTTGTCAGCTAGAGGACAGTGCTTACAGACTACTCATTTCCAGTTATGTAGGTCATCACCTTTTCCCCCCACTTCCTTCAGTGAGGTTGTTTCATATATTTGTAATACAATTAGATTTTTTCATCATAGTCTGTATTCCCCCCAGGGATCCTCTGACCTTCTAAATAATATTTAAAATTTACATACGTTAAGGTTCACTCTCCTATAAAGTTCTGTGGGCTTTGATTAATGCATAATGTCACGTATCCACCTGTCTCACAGTTTTTGCGTTTGTTGTCTTTCTGCCTGGAATCACATATTGAGAATACTCATGGTTGGCCCCTTATCTTTCATTCAGATCTCTGCTCAAATGTTATCTCCTTGGGGTGGCCTTCCTTGAGCACCCAATCTAAAGGAATCTCCTAGAATAAAATGAAAATTTTGTTCATTTATTTTCGGTGGGGTATGGGGGTGTGGTCAGTCTCCCTCTCCTAGCATATAGATTTAATGAAAGCAGGGACTATATCTTTATCCTGGATATCTAGAATACTGGGTCAATGAATATATGTTGATGTATGAATGTATAATCCTGTCCTGGGTGTGTCCAGCATTGCATTTCCTTGTGCTTGGTTTTAACACTGATCACTAGTGATTGCAAGTAGACTTGTTTAGTTGAGATTCCAGCTCCCCCTGCTTCATGCCTTGCAAAAGGGTTTTGCTTGCAAATTAGGTTAAGTATTTCAGTATATTGAAGATGTGCAAATACTCTGATTGTTTTCTCCTACAATATTTATAAGCCTTCTTAAAGTAGTTATTTTAATAAGGGACTTGCAAGTTCTGTTTCTACTTAGAACTGTACATTAATACCATGGATTTCCCAGCCTGGCTGTACATTAAAATTAGCTGAAGATCTTTAAAAAAAAATTCTACTAATTTGTATTTTAACAACCAGCCTGGCATGTGGTCAGAACATTTGGAGTTTAAAAACTGCACTGTATTTATGTATAGTGAGGTTTTGTGATAATGTATAGAAGCTTATACAAAAAGTCTTTTTTACTTGGACTAACTTTCTACAACTGTCTAAGCCCTTAGTATGTGCTAGGTACTAGGGAATAATGTAGATACCACAGACACTGTTCTCAAGGAACGTACACATTCTCAGAAGGCAACAAAATGAATATAAATAATAATAATAGAAGTTAGAAAACAAGGCTGGCTGGTTAGCTCAGTTGGTCACAGCGTGGTGCTGATATCACCAAAGTCCGGGGTTTGATTCCTGTACTGGCCAGTCACCAGAAAAAAAAGAAGAAAGGTAGAAAACAATAGGCACATAGGAGAGGTAGAAAACAATTTTGACATTTAAAGGAGGGAGTGGTCACTGGTACCTGAGAAGAAGGTAAGATTAGAGTCCAGTTCTTAAAAAGAATCCACAGTAAGAAAGAGGAACCTGGATATCACAGTCCCCTAGTGGGCTGTAATGTAGGAAATTGAAAGTTAATTGGGGACTATTACAAGCCAAAAGGCAATAGTCAAAATGAGAAGAGGTCTGGAACGGTCGGGAACTAAAATCCAGATTGTCAGAGCTGTCAAAGCCAATGGTTCTTAACAGTTATAGAGTTCTTAACAGAGCTTTTCAACTTCAGTATTGACAATTTTACAGTATTTTATTTATATGTTTTTTGGGGTTTTTGCTGCTGGCTGGTATGAGGATTTGAACCCAGGACCTTAGTGTTAAAAAGCTGCACTCTAACCAACTGAGCTGACCAGCCAGCCTTTAAACTATTTTAAACATTGAAAAAATTTTATTAGAAAGTTTATGTACTACTTGTGTAATTTTTAAAAATAAACAATTGCATACCTAAAGAATCCAAACTTCAGCTTTTGGATTTTGTTTTTTAAGCTCTGGAAAGGATAGCCCATCCAAATTAAACCCCTCATGTTGCACATAAGAGAAGCTAAATTCGGAGTTAAAATGTGCCTCTCCATGGTCACAGGGTGCAGAATTAAGGCAAGAATTTCAGTCTTCTGACTCATGAATATATACTACCACATTCTTGTCACGTTGAGGTCAATCTCTTTGTCTCAACAGCTTGCTAGCTGTTTGTTGAGAGGAGTTTCTTGAGGATAGGGACTATATCTTATTCATCTTTATATTCCTTATATAGACATAGTAAGTAATATATAGAATAGGCATGCAATAGACATTTGTTGAATGAAAGGATGAGTGGATTTGGCTTTTGTATTGAGCCTTGAAGGAAGGCTAAGGTTTAGCTCTGTAGAAATTTTGGTCATGAAATGTACACATGAACTGTTAGATTTGCTGAGTATTAGACACTTGAAGGGAGATAGTGAGAAAATAACCTAGAAAGCCAGGTTGAGGCCACCTACCTTATAGAATCACTTGAATGCCAGGCTAAGGATTTTGGAATTTGTTATCCAGTCAACTGAAAGGTTTTGAGCAGAGGAGTAACTCACACAAAAAAATAAATGGAGGAAGAGTCAAAATAAGGGAGAGAAATTAAATTATTAACAGTTTACTCGAGGCGTTACGAAAGCTTGATTAAAGATTCTGGCTGTGGGAATGGAAGTGCAGTTACAGATGTAAGGTAAAATAGAAAATGAACTATCAGCACTTGATTACTGATGAAGTGTGGAGTTCCAGGGATAGAGTACTCAAAGATGAGGTTGATGTTCCAGATGTCTTTGGATATTTTGGAGGGTGTTGGTGGTGGTAACAGATCCAATGTTTTTAAATGATGGCCTTGAGATACTGGTGGCACATCTAGGTGGAAATGTTGAATAAGCTATTGGAAATGTGCTGCTAAACTTTAGAAGAGGTGGCAGGTCCAGAGATTAAATTAGGAGTCGTATGCAGAAAGGGTAAATCAGGTTGAGGATGGAATGAGATTGCCAGGGAGGTAGCTGGAGAGAGACAAAAATCAAATACACATCCTTAGGAAAATTCCTACACTTAAAGGGATGGAAGAACCTCTTCTGGTTTAAAACTCTTGTAGAAGAGGCAGAGAACGAGCTTTGGTCAGAGACAAGGTGAAAACTGAGAACAATCTGAGGAGAAAGGGATGGGAAAAATACTTGTCATAGGAAAATATCTGAATTATAGACTCTTAATTTTTTAAAAATAATTTTATTTGGTTTCTTAATTCCTTTGCTTTTAATTTAATTTAATTTAATTTTATTTTTTGGCAGTTGGCCTGTACAGGGATCTGAAGCCTTGACCGTGGTGTTATCAGCACCATGCTCTACCGAGAGAGCCAGCCCCAGACTCTTAATAAAAAGTGTTCATGTTATAAGCTAAGTTATATACCAATAGATTACATGACATTAAAGACATGATACTTTACAGAAAAGTGACATTACGTCATTATGTATTATAAACAGAATAGTTTAAAGAATATTTTGCTAGACCCAAAGGTTGAAGAAATCTTTAACTTTATACTTGACAGGAGAATATGACTTTTAATCAGTATTCCTCTTAATTGAAAGCCTTTGAGTTTTAAAAGGAATTATTTATTCTATAAGTCTAGAATAGTTAGCTGACCTAATAAATTCTGAGTCAGTGAAGTTTTACCATACTTTAACATCTACCTTCAACACTTTTTAGTGTATTTTTCTACAAGTATTCATTACTTAATGAATTAGAGGTAAAAATACCCACATATGTACTGTTGGTTTTTCCCTAAGTAACTTTTTGTTTTTGTCCTTCTTTTCAGGATCTGACTGGCATAGAATCTATGGATCAATGTCGCCATACCTTGGAACAGCATAACTGGAACATAGAGGTACAATAGGATTCATCGTGAGCTTATTTGCTGTGGTCTATTAATCAAAAACATATTTTTCCATAGGAGGAATCTTTTTCCTCAATAGGTTTTTTTTTTTTTTTCCCAGAATTACAAGTCTTTAGTCTTTAAAAATAAACGTGTGGGAAAGGTAGAGAATATAATCAAAAACATATTTTTCCATAGGAGGAATCTTTTTCCTCAATAGGTTTTTTTTTTTTTTCCCAGAATTACAAGTCTTTAGTCTTTAAAAATAAACGTGTGGGAAAGGTAGAGAATGTGATGAAAGTTTATAAAATCAGGAAAACTGCTGACCAAATCCCTCAGTGTAGTGCCCCCACCCTTTATTTTTCTTTAATGACTCTTTGGGAAAATTATTGGGTTTTGTATAATTAGTTTTTAACCAGATAACTTAATGTGAACCTTCTTATTACATGTTTTATAGTTTATTCTTTTGCGTTTTCTAGGTAGTCATGTCATCTGTAGTTACATGATTTTTTTCAGCATATACATCTTTTGTTTCTTTTACTTGACCATTGAATTATCTAAAACTTTAGAACAGTGTTAGTTAATAATGATAATAGCCAACATCTTGTCCTCACTGTAATGCCTCTGATGTTTTATTATCAAGTATGATGTTGATTGTTGCTTTAAAATAGATCTACTAGTATGTAAGCTCCATGAGAGCAGAGGATTTTTTTTTTTTCTGTTTTGTTAACTGCTGTATCCCCAGCATGTAACACTGCATCTGGTACCACCATAAACTCTCAATAAAGATCTGTTGTCTTTTCTTCTGTTCTTAGTTTATATCAAGATTGAATGTTGAATTTTATCAAATGCTCTTTTGATCTCTCAAATAACTATGTTTTAATTACAGTATGTTATTCGAATAGGGTGCTGGATTTCTGAAAACATTTCTATGTGATGCTTAGTTGTTCAGCACATAGTTTTGAGCAATTAAATTCAAGACTCTGGCATTATACCAGTGAACAAGAGTAAGTCCTGACTCTTTTTGGAGCTTAATTTAGATAATTTCAGTTTGTAATAAATGACAAGTAAGATGAGTGTTGGAAATGTAACAGAGGATCTGGGCAGTTATTGTAAATAGGGTGGTCCGTAATGTTGCTTTTGCCTCCCACGGATTTGTCATTCCTTTTTCCCTGGGTGACGGAGCCACAAAGGATTACTCAAAGCCCATCTCTTCTGAGCAATGAGAAGCCCCGAAGGGGTTAATCTCCCAGAACCCTCAAGAGAGGCATTCCTTCCATTTGGGAAATTAACCACGAATTGGGTTTCTCTTCCCACATTTATTCTCCAGACCAGGAAGTTACAGGAAGAGAACACAGGTGGGGTTATAGTTTAACAGTTTAGGCTGGTAACATTCAGTAAAACAAGCAAGGTGACATTCCATAATGCAGTTTGCAAGAGGTTAAGTCGATCCACCAACAAAAGCTTAATCTTAGCAAACATTCTCTCTCCCCACACAATTCCCAGTATCTTTACATATCAATCAGTAAATTGTTTGTCCTTTAGCCAGAAACCTTGCTGTGTTACAATTCTTTATCTTAAAACAGGGACAATAGCCTGGGGAAAATTTCCTGTCTTTTGCAAGGTCAACATTTTAAATGTACTTTTAAGAAGTTAGGCTAAACCTGAAACTACAGGGAACTAGATTCTGTGAAATATATTTGCTTTATAAATGTAAGTATACTCCACAAGGTAAGGCCTCTCTGAGAAGGTTACATTTGAGCCAGCACCTGAATGATGAAAAGGAATGATGAATGTGAACATTTTGGGAGAAATGCATTTTGGACAGAAGGAATGGTGTTGCTCTGCCTGATATTGTGCTTTCCTTGTTAGATTTTGATTTCAAGCATTTGTTGCCTTCATAAAATGATGTACTTGATAAAATGAATTGAGAAGCTTGAAAAACATAGGAATTCCTTAAAGATTTTAAACAAAGCATCTGAAAACATGTTCTGCCTGTTCTCTCTTAACTTTTTCCAGTTTCCCCCCATAATTTATAATGTTTTCTATGACTTTCTTGATGTTTTCTTAGAAAATGCTTTTTTCTTTGAGATTTCAAGTTTTTTAGCATAGAGCTAATACAAAGCATATCTTGAGCTCTCTGTATCTGAGCTATTCTAATTCTTATTCTTATGATATTTATTTTCTCTTTTTAAAATTGGAAAAAAAAAAAAAAAAAAAAAAAAAAAAAAAAAAAAATTGAGATTTGCTGGAGACTGGTTTATTTTATTGTTTTGTTTATAAAAATCTCTTATATTTGTCTTTTTTTCTGTTTTCTTAGAAAATAACTTTAATACATTTTCACACTTTTTTAGATTTATGTTCATTTCTTTAACATCTCAATTTCTTACACCTTGGTCAATTTATTTGTACTCTTTCTTGCCCTTAAGACTGTGAATTTTCTTCTGAAAACATTTTAAAATTTGATTTTCTTCTTTGGCCCAAGAGTTATTTAGAAACATATTTAGAATTCCTAGTAGTTTGCTTTTTGTTTTTGTTTATCCTTTTCATATTAATCTTTCATTTTATTTCATATAGGTATCTATTAAGGTCTCGGTGATTTAATGTTTCATTAACATTGTAAAATGTATATACATATACAAGGGTACTTCAAAAAGTTCGTGGAAAAATATTTTTGTATTTCTTTTGTTGTTGTTTTGGCAGCTGGCCAGTAAGGGGATCTGAACCATTGACCTTGTGGTGTTACAACTCCATGTTTTAACCAACTCCACTAACTGGCCAGCCCCATAACCTTTTTTTTTTTTTTTTTTTTTTTTTTTAAAATTACAATAAAGGGCCTATCAACCCATGCCGGGGGGTT
>NW_007731229.1:43982-85110 GCF_000696425.1 Galeopterus variegatus | reverse complement strand
TGGCTTGGTGTTGTCAGCACCACGCTCAGCCAGTGAGCAAACCGGCCATCCCTATATGGGATCCGAACCCGGGGCCTTGGTGTTATCAGCACCGCACTCTACCGAGTGAGCCACGGGCCGGCCCAACCTTTTATTTTTTTAATTAAATATTTCAACATATGGAAAAATATTGAGATAGAGGGGACAACCAGGTACCTGTCATCCAATTCCTGAAAGCCAAACGTTTTGCAGTACTTATTTCAAATTGTTTTTAAAAACGTGGGTAAGATGGAAACCTCCTGTGAACTTGCTTGCCTGTCATTTCCCCCACCTTCTCCCTCTCTTTTCCTTCTTTCCTGGAAGTGACCTCTGTTGACACTTAAGTGTTTGTCAGTGTGTTCTTTGTGGGATAAAGGTATGGTGTCTGTATTGAATAAACTCATTAAACCTGCAATTAAAATTTGCTATTTTTTTTTCTGTTTATTTGATGAGCCTACTTGACATAATGACTTGGATGCGGTTTTACTTTATTTCCCAGTGGTAATTTCTTTATTTTTTTCTGATTACAAAAACAATGTATGTCTGTGGAAAAATTTAAAACACAAGAGTTTATGAAATTGGAATTGAAAGTTCTTGACAATCATACTTTCTTGAAATAACCAGATTTGGTATTTTAGTATATTACACTTCCTTCCAGACTTTCTTATATATATAACCCTGCTTAGGTAGTTGTCAGTAATATTTATACACCTTTCTGATGTTATTAACAAGCACATCAAGAGAACATTTTTTGTACATGCCGTGGAAAAAGCAGTACATGATGCAAATGAAATATACTAGTAAATTCTATGTCTATTTTGGGAGGCGTCACTTTCTTTTATATAGTTTGACACTCTTTTATTTGACACATACAGACACCTGGCTGTTAGAACTTTCTTGTAATAATACCTTTTGTTAATATCAGATGATGTTATTTGCTTAGAATTCTAATTTGATTTCTTAATATTGCTGCCCCTACCTTACTTATTTTTGGTTTGGAATTATCTAATATAATGCATCAACATCCTTTAACATGAAATAACTTATAGTATTACAAGTATTGTAAGTATTACAAGCTTGGTTGCAAAAATACCCATGCACACACGCACCTGCATAGGCAAAGGATTCCAAGAAGAATAAAGAAGAAAATGATCACCTTTAACCCTACCACCTCATGGATAGTTAGTGTTATATTTTGGTGTGTGTCTTTTTGGACTTTTTCTGCTTCTTTATATGACTATATAGATTTATATAGAAATTTCTTCTTATACAAATGTGATTCTGCTGTATTTATTGTTTTTTTCACCTTAGTCTATGTTAGTAACTCATGAAAATAATACATAAAGTATGTAAAAATTATTTTAGTTTTAAGAAACTTCAAAGAAAGCCTAAAATGAAATATGAAAAAAATCCCACCCAAATCACTTTGCTGCTATTATCTCTCAGTACTACTCCCCCAATGTAGCCATATTAACTTTCTTTTAGTTCCTTCCACATTTTTTAATGCCTGTCTAAAAAATATATGTATGTATATTTTCTCCCATATACACCAGAGATTTCTCACAAATAAACCAGATGTTCTCAAACTTTTTGATCTTAGAATTTCTTTGTACTTCTAAGAATTATTGATGCCTTCCAAAGAGCTTTATTTATATGGGTTATAATCTATTGATATTTATTATCATATTACAAATTAAAACTGAAAAAAATTCTTGAAGTTTATTCATTTAAAAAATTTATTGCATGTTAACAAAAATAACATTTTTATGAAAAATAACTTTGTGAATCTCTGTAATGTCTGACTTAATAGAAGACAGCTGGACTTTCACATCTGCTTTTGCCTTTAGTTTGTTTTGATATGTATGTAGGGTTTTTTTTATTATTTTTTGGCAGCTGGCCAGTGCAGGGATCCAAACCCGTGACCTTGGTGTTACAAGGCTGTGCTCTAACCAGCTTAGCTAACCTGCCAGCCCCCGATATGTAGTTTTAGTTGAAGTATGTGAAGAAAATCCAGCTTCATCCAGATATGTAGTTGGAAATGGGAGAAGTATTTCAACAGTTTTTTTAGATAACTCTGGATATTCTTTGATACTATGGTAGTTTCTTAAAAGTTAGTTGCAATATGGAATTTAAAACCATATCAATGAACTTTTCATTTTCTATTATATTAAAATCTATTGGTCTGTCTTGCACTTTGAAAGGATCTTTTACCAATGCATGATTTTGTAACTTCATGCATTGGTTATTTGGAAAATATTGGTTCACTGAAACAATACTGGTCATACAAATGTTGATACATTTTACTATATGATATAATTTTCTAATAGCACCATCAAATGCATCAGAGAAGCCTTTAAGTATTGGGAAGCTGTTAAGCTTACAGTGGCAAATACAAGTTTTACAAAATTCTAATTTTTACTTGAAAGCTCTAATTTTATAATTGGCACCAAGCACTATCAGATGTGGTTTTCAAATAACAACTTTCTTGATACATAATTCATGTACTAAGCAATTCACCCATTTAAAATGTGAAATTCAATGGTTTTTAATATATTCAGTTTAGTATGTTCAGTGGTTTTTAGTATATTTGCGTAGCCATCACTACAATCAATTTTAAAACATTTTCCCCCAAATATTGTAGAATGTTTAGAACATTACCCCACCAAGAAACCCTATACACTTTTGTTATTATCCTTCTACTTCTACATCTCCCACCTCTAAACACAACCATTAGTCTACCTTCTGATTTCCCTATCCCGGACTTTCATATGAATGGAATCATATAGCCTGTAGTCTTTTGTGACTAGCTTCCTTTCATTAACTTAATGTTTTCAAGGTTCATCATGTTATGGCATGTATCAATACTTCATTCCTTTTTATTATCAAATAATATTCCCTTGTATGGATATACCATATCTTATTCTATTCGGGCTGCTGTAACAAAATACTATTAACAGGATGGCAACAAATTCATATCTCACTGTTCTGGAGGCTGGGAAGTCCGAGATCAAGGTGCCAGCAGATTCAGTTTCTAGTGAGGGCCCACTCTCTGGTTTATGGATGGTGCCTTTTAGTTGTGTCCTCACATGATGGAAGAGAGAAAGCAGCTCTCTGCAGCCTCTTTTATAAGGGCACTAATCCCATTCATGAAGGTTTTGCCCACAAGACCTAATCACTTCCCAAAGGCTTGACTTTCTAACACCATCACATTGATGATTAGGTTTCAACATAGGAATTTTGGGGGGACACAAACATGCAGACCATAGCACCCCACAGTGTCTTCATCCATCAGTTGAGAGACATTTAGATTGTTTCCACTTCGGGCTATTATCAGTAATGTCACAGTGAACATTAGTGTCCTCATTTCTGTGTGGATGTATCTTTTCATTTCTCTTGGGTATATACCTAGCAGTGGATTATATACTAGTCGTGCTGAGTCTATGATTAACCTTTTGAAGAACTGTCAGACTGTTTTCAAAGTGATTACACCATTTTACATTCCCTACAGTTGTGTATGAAGATCCCAATTCTCCATGCCCTTGCCAACATTTGTTAATATCTCTCTTTTCAATTATAGCCATCTTGTTATATGTGAATTATTATTTCATTATGGTTTTGACGTGCATTTCCCTAATGACTGAAATGATGTTGAGCATCTTTTCCATTTCTTTTGTGTTCTTTTTATATGCTGGACTAGACCTCCATCAGATATATATTTGCAAATATTTTTTCCCATTTGGTGAGTTGTATTTTTACTTTCTTGATAGTATCCTTTGATACACCAAGTTTTTCATTTTGATGAAGTCCAGTCTATCTGTTTTTTAAATTTGTTGCTTGTGCTTTTGGTGTCATATCCAAGACACCATTGCCTAGTCCAAGGTCATGAAGGTTTACACCCTTGTTTCCTTTTTAAGAGTTTTATAATTTCAGCTCTTACATCTAGGTCTTTGATGTGTTTTGAGTTAATTTTTGTGTATAGTGTGATTTAGGAGTTTAACTTTTGTTTTTGCGTCTGGATATCCAGTTATCCCAGCACCATTTGTTGAAAGATTATTCTTTCTTCATTGAATTTTAAAACTAGGGGACTACCTGGAATTAGTCCCCTAGTTTTAAAAACCGCAAAGTTTAGAGCCGCTATGAAGTTTAAAGGGCATGTAACCCTTCCAAAAACCACATTCACTTCTTTTTTTTTTTTTTTTTTTTTTTAAAGGATGACCGGTAAGGGGATCTTAACCCTTGACTTGGTGCTGTCAGCACCACGCTCAGCCAGTGAGCAAACCGGCCATCCCTATATGGGATCCGAACCCGGGGCCTTGGTGTTATCAGCACCGCACTCTCCCGAGTGAGCCACGGGCCGGCCCCACATTCACTTCTGACACCCAACTGTAAGTACAAAGAGTTCTAAAAACGACCCTCAGATCTGATAGTCACTTGAAGAACTCACTGAAAGCTGTTATACTCATGGTTACAGTTTATTCAGATTAAAACCAACTAAAGGAAGAGACACATAGAGCAAAGTCTCTCACAAGTTTCCAAACGTGAAGCTTGTTTATTCCTCTCCCATAGAGTCAGGACACATTATGCTCCTGGCACATCTGTGTGACAAGTATGGATGAAGTATTGCCAACCAGAGAAGCTCTGGTTGAAGCACTGAAACCTGAGTTTCAGTGTCCAGAATTTTTATTCAGGCTTCATTACATAGGCATGATTGATTTCATTGGTTGCCCACATGGCTGAACTCAGTCTCCAAGTCAACTGAGTTACCCAAAGTCCCTATTGTAAATCACACAGCTGATCTTTCTGGCAAGGCCAGCCTTCACCCTAAGACTATTGGGTATGGCAGCTCCAACCTAAACCTTGTAACAAAGACACTCCTATCAGGTATGACATAGATTAACTCCCAGATGCCAAAGGCAAAAGGCCAGACATCTCTTTGGGTAAGGCTAAATGTTTTACTGCACTGGGACAGATGTCCATTTTCAGGGGCAGAGTTAAGGGAATAAGGTTTTTTGGGTTTTTGTTTTTCTGAAAATCAGCTGTCTTCCAATAATCATATTAGGATATTTATGTATGGCCATCTCTTTAAATTTTCAGATTAACTCTGAGAAATATTATTCCTTCATTTTGCACATGAGGAAACTGAGACTCATAAGTTAAGCAGCTTTTCTGAGTGATGGAGCTAAGATTGAGAAGGCAGTTTCTCTACTCCAGTGCCCTCTATCAGACACCACTCATCAAGACTGCTCCATTGCACAACTCCAGGGGCACTGTCCATGTTGTATTCTCTGTGGACTTTTCTTGGGATTATACCAGTGAAGCACCTTATATCCCAGCCACCCTAAATAATATATACCATCTGAATAAAAAGCAGTATGTTTGCTGCATAAATGAAGCTTCCAGGCAGGTTCCCTGGTCTCCTCTACCATGCATGAATTTTCAAGCCATCACCCCACATTGCCTCCCAGTACAGCAGGGTAAAGGGTCCTTGAAGATACACTCCTTGAGTGACCTTTTAGTGTATTAATGATCATCCTGTTTTGAAACACCAAGCAATAGTTGCCTTATCTCTTCTTCTGGGTTGATTTGAGCATCACTGAAACTCTTGCTACTATATTTTCCTTCTCAGGCTGCTGTACAAGACAGACTGAATGAGCAAGAGGGTGTACCAAGTGTTTTCAACCCGCCTCCATCCCGACCCCTGCAGGTTAATACAGCTGACCACAGGATCTACAGCTATGTTGTCTCAAGACCACAACCAAGGGCAAGTTATTTTGTACTGAAATTTCCCCCTTTTTTTATTATATTTGTATTCACTTGGTTATATTGATCTCTGTATAATAGGAGCAAAGGAAATATTCAGAATGTAAACCTGTTAGGTAGACCTGGCTCCTTGGTAGATTTAGTGGGTATTATCATTTTGCCTTGATTTCTTAATGAATTGATATAGAAACTATCCATTTTCTGTTCTTTACTAGTTTGGAGAGTGTTTTCTATGCCTTGTTTTGAGTACATGGGTAGGTTTATTTACACGACTAAAAATGTTTGCTACGTGTTTAAGAAGTCTCCCACTTTTAAGTTAGAATCTATTTACCGAGTTCTTTGTTGCTGCAATTTACTTAACTTTAATCTACTTTTGAGGAATTACTTGGAATCTTTGTGGGGGCCTTGACCACATCTTTGAAATTGGTCTTAAAGTTCTGTAGCAAGGTGATTAACTGAGATTTAACAAGCATTTAAGAGTGTTCGGATAACCTGATATTTTGCTGTTGGGGATTCAGAGATGAATAAAGAGCCAGTCTTCTCATTTCACATTTAATTTCTTGCAGTCTAGTTAGAGAAATCAGATTTGTGTACTAATAATGAACTCTGAAGGACTTCTTGGAGTTTTCCTTTCTTATCCTTGGGGTTGTATTCACCTCTTATATTTGCATTTAGAATCCTAAGAGAGCACTTTCTTTAACCATGCAGCATTTACAGTTTACTCCATCATAATACCTTTTTGTGCAGTACTTGTTATTTTATTTTATTTTATTTTATTTATTTATTTTTTTTTTGTCTTTTTCCGTGTCCGGCAACGGATCGCAACCCTCAGTGTTGCCCCCGTACCGGACCAGGGACCGGCAGCGGGATTGCAACCCTCGGCGTTGCCCCCGCACCTCGCTCAGCCAGTGAGCGGGAAATGGTCTGTATGTGGGATCCGAACCCTCGGGCGGGAGCGCCACCGCGCTTCCCAAATGGCGCACTTATCCAGTGCGCCACCGGGCCGGCCACCATGCAGCATTTACAGTTTACTCCATCATAATACCTTTTTGTGCAGTACTTGTTATTTTAGAAATGGGGTTTCTAATTAGTCATTTTGGGGCATTCTGAAGTAGAAGGGCACAGATTTCTAGAGCAATTGTACAGCTCAAGGAGTAGTTCTGTATATGCCCAGTGTTTCCTCAGCTTGCTTTGGTCTTGACTTCATGTTTGGGACCCTAATGTCAGCCATGAGGCTCCAGAGCTCCCTGGCCATAGACACAGAAGGGGTCCCAGGTTAACACAATATAATGTCTAAGAAATGCTTTGTAAACTGTAAAGCCCTGTATGTATACTAGTTAATAATTAATAACAGCAGTAATAATATTGTTAATAAATAGCATTATTACTAAGATTAGCAGCTACATGGGGATTCATCATTGTGGTTAAATTTATTATTTATATACAGATGTCCAAGGTAGTAATAATGGTTATCTTTCTTGCTATTTTTATATACTGTATTTTGATGTAGAAATCTGAAAAGGAAAGAATGAATATTTATCATCTGGGGATATGAACTTCCAGTTGAATTTAGCAACTAATATAAGTAGCTGCAGAAAAAGTATTAAAGCAGATTTAATACAAAAATTATGTGAGAAAAAGAAAAACAATAATATTAGATGAAATGAGATCAAAGGCAGTATCATTTAAGAAGGATGAGGTGGCCAGGAAGAGGAAACTGTATTACAGAGGGAGAAGTTACGTGGAAGGACAGAAAAGAGTGTAAAAATCTTAACTAGCCATTTTGTAAAGTACTAGAGATTGAGAGAATGGCCTCTAACTTTGTTTTTGGAATTTCAGGGACTGCTTGGATGGGGTTATTACTTGATAATGCTTCCATTCCGGTTTACCTATTACACAATACTTGATATATTTAGGTATGTACCTCTGTGTTTATGTATTAGTAGCAACAGGATAGACTTTGGTGCTGAAACTTGAATCAGAATAAGTTTTGTGCTCTATCAATTTTGACTTGCCAATTTGTCATCAGATTGAATACTCTTCCTGAACTGTCTTTTAATATAGTATAAAAGTATTTTGAATTATTCAGATGTAAGGGCAGGAGTTATGAAATGAAATTGTTTTAAATTAGTCTTGCCTATTGTTTGCAAGGATCAGTCTGCCTACATCTATTGTTCCCCACCACCATGTTTGTCACCTCTACATTCCCTAGTTAATCTCCACACCCTTTCCTTTCTAACCACCATTATCTCCTAGCTTCACACTCCTTAGAACTTTTACCCTAAACCACTTCTCCATCTGACTACTGACAATCTCAACAAATTCCCTCGCTCTAAGATTACCAACTTTGTGCTAGATTCCTCCCACAATAATTGTACCTGTCTAGACACTCCTTCTGTACATTTTACTCTTCCCTGGCAACCCCGAGGTTGCTGACACTGGAACTCTTTTATATATACACCCACTTGCTTCTTACCTTCACCTTTCTTCTAGCTTCGTTCATGTACCATTCAAAGAGCTCATCATTGGAAGCTACATAGGCTCCAAGACTAGAAAATGTTGAGTGGGGCCCAACTTCCTCACACATCAGGTTTACGTTATCTAGTCTAGAGCCACACTTAGGCTTGGTTAGAAACTAAAACGTTTATGGGCATCCAGGTCAACAGATGGAGCTAGATTATGTGGTCTGGGCCTTACATATAAGGCAACCTTACCTCCCATCAAATATGGTGGGACAGGGAGCAAGGCTGGAGGTGAGGACCCAGCTGCAGAAGTGCAAGTATCAGATAATACTTTTTTTACCTTGGCACCTTGGTGTTTTATGAGACTGCCTGCTTAATGGCTTCCTTGCTTTAGCAAAGTTCTTAATGGTTACCAATTAACTATTTTAGTACTCTTTCCATCCCTATTTTATTTACAAATGGGCATGTGAAAACTTTAAAAATCATAATGTAGACTGAGTTGACCTTTCTTTTTTTTTAAAAAAAGCTGATTGCCCAGAGTTGTATAAGCCATGAGACTATATTGTAATGAGAAACAAAAAAGTTAAAGCCTTTATCCATTCATCAAAATTTGAAAACTTTAAGGAGATAATCCTAAAATACTTTACTTCAGAGAAAGTAGTTAAAGCATCAGTCTTCTGAAGGACTTGTAATCACTGCCCCACACACATAACTTCTTACATTTTGTGTTTTTAATTTGCTCTGGAATGATAGTGCCGGTGAATTTTATTTGATTACTCAGGAGAAATTCCAAGTGGAGTTGTATATACATAGGGAATTTGTTGAGGGGGTAAGGTATTGGCTCAAGATTTGGTAAGGAAAGTGTCCTAACCTAGTCATCTTTTCTGTGCTGAAAATTCTTCAAGAAAATGAATATTGTTTGCTTTTCTTGGGATAATATGCATGGCATGTGTTACTAATTTTAATGCAGCTGTATCATCCAAGCAACTTATTTAATGTTATGTAGCACGTTGGCCTCTGCCCCATTGCCTTTTGTGGAAACCCAAAGGATAAATAAATGGTGCTATACAAATATAATAGGATAGATTCTTTAGAAACAGATGTGTGGTAGCATCAGGTCATGCATCCTTAACTTAACAATAGCTACCAGTACTCCACATCTGTTCATGTACTCTGGGTTACTCTTAATAACTTCCTGCATGGATGCCATCAACCATAAATCATCAAGCAAAATGTACTTGCCCCCCCCTTTGAAAAGCAAGTAAATCATGACTACAAGTTCAGGTTTGAAGTTCCTGTCTATACTTTGAATAGCTTGCGAGTATGAACTAAAACTTTAAAATCCCAGGAGAACAAAAAGGAAAGGGAGAGGCAAGAAGGACAACCAGAAAGAGATCTCTGTTTGAGAGCAGTGCTGTCTAATAGAACTTTCTGTGATGATGGAAATGTTCTGTATCTGCACTGTTCAATATGGAAGCCACTAACCAAAAGTGTCTAGTGTGACTGAGGAACTGAATTTTTAATTGTATTTCATTTAATAAAATTAAATTTAGAATAGCCACATGTGGCTAGTGGCAGCTGTATTACACAGTGACATTCTAGAGAGTCTTGGGGCATAGCCTGACCCACGATCTTTTTGAGTATTGTGTCTTCCTTTTCAAACCCTTCTAGCCCTAAATTTTTCTTTAAGAAGCACTCAGGAACTGTTTAGGCCAGTGTTAGAAAGTATAATCCTAGTAGTTTGCATTCTTCTCAAACAGGCACTGGAACAACACTGCTGCTTTGCAGCTGTTGAGCCAGACTCTACTCTCAGGTTTGATGGTCTGCTCGTAGACCATTTGACTCCTTTTGCTGCCATGCCTCTGGCTCTGTTATAGGAAAATGTACAAAATGGCCCACTCCATGTGCACTATAGTAAGCTGGATTTATGTAATATTTATTCCTTCTTCCCCAGGTTTGCTCTTCGTTTTATACGGCCTGACCCTCGCAGCCGGGTATGCTGCCATGCCTCTGGCTCTGTTATAGGAAAATGTACAAAATGGCCCACTCCATGTGCACTGTAGTAAGCTGGATTTATGTAATATTTATTCCTTCTTCCCCAGGTTTGCTCTTCGTTTTATACGGCCTGACCCTCGCAGCCGGGTCACTGACCCTGTTGGGGACATTGTTTCATTTATGCACTCTTTTGAAGAGAAATATGGGAGGGCACACCCTGTCTTCTACCAGGGAACGTACAGCCAGGTCAGTGCCACAAACAATATAGGTACCAACCTACTGATATGATTCTATCCTGAAAGGAAAGTATAGCCTAGCACTGAACATGTCATTCTTTTTCTTAAAAACCTCAAATCGTTCTTTACTGCTTACAAAAAAAAAGACCAAACTCTTAAGCAGGGCCCCTCTTGATCTAACCCCAACCTTCTTTTGAGGCCTTTTCTGCATAACTTGTTTCCCCATACTATAGGTTCCAGCTAAACCATTTCCCTGAACATGCTCTGTACTTTCCTACTCCTGTGCCTTTGCTTTTGCTGGAATGCCTTCCTCATATTTTTGCTAATTGTAATCTTGCCCATCCTTCAACCAACTCATGTCACCCCCCTCTTATAACAATTTCTGATTGTTGTGCCCTATCCTGCCCTACCTCGCGATCTAAACTATTAATCTTTCCTTGTGTTCTTTCATAGTTTTTTTTAAGTTTATATTTATTTCACATTCTTTCTTATATTATAGTTATTTGTGTTCATTTCTCATCTCCTCTATTAGACTGTAAGCCTCTTGAAAGCAAAGCCTAAATCTTCTTTGATTCCTCGCAGAGTTGAATAAGGGTATTGACCATAGACTCAATCACACATCTCATTCAACCTAAGGCACACAGACTTTTGACTGTCTCCTCTTGGGGGAGGAAAAATTAGAGTTCTGTGGGTACTAGGCATATCTCTAGTTTGCCAGAGAAAAATATAGAATGAACACCATATCAAAATGCAAAAGGGTAGTTCTATTCTGCAACCTCCAGGATTCCTGAATATATCTGGAGAAAGAAAAATGCTTACTGTTGCTTCCTGCTTTGATTTTCCCACATCTGCTTTTTCTCACAGTCAGTCTCCTCACTGGCTACTGCCACCTTACTCAACAAACATTGCTGTACACCTGGAACTGTGCTCAGTGCTAGAGATACAGAAATGAATAAGATGAGCACCTCTCATGTACCCTTTTTGCTATGATCCTGAGGGTGGACCACCATTGGCCATTCAGGAAATCTTAAGTGAAGTGTGCTTAGGAGCATGCATATGCAACAGCACACATAGAAGTCTTGGACACTAGCCTTGTCTTTGAAAATCTTGAGAATGCCTTTAGGTCCCACAGTCTCTCACTCCTGCTTGGAATGTAGCCTGGGAGCAGGCTAATCTTCGCAGTTATTTTTTAGTTACAAGGATGTTGTAGCTTTGAACTTGCAAAATTCTCACCTCACTTTCTACATGGTCAGATTCTCCTGTTTTTTCTTCCTTTAGACTGTGGGAACAGCTGACTTTCCTCTGATTCGTTGGGAGCCTGTATTTGTCAGCCTGTCTACTCTCATGTGCCTGATTCAATTTAAATTCTAACAACACTAAAACCTTTTCATTAAAGCTTGTTAGCATGGACTAATGCCAGGGGTGTGAAGGTAGGATGTTAGGAATTTTCTAGTTTCTTGCTCACCTTTTTTCCTTATTTCTCTTGTTATTCCTAAATATGTAGCTGTATCTATAGGACCCTTAGCCTGATTAAAATCTCAAAGCACAGTATTCATAATAATTAGTGATCTTCTGTTTCTCACAGGCACTCAACGATGCAAAGCGGGAGCTTCGCTTTCTTTTGGTGTATCTTCATGGAGATGATCACCAGGACTCTGATGAGTTCTGTCGGTAGGTAGATTGATAGTTTTCTTTCTCTTTTCTGACCCTTTGTGCTGACAATTTGTAGTCAGTGAGTAGTTCTCATGTCCTTTTCATCCCTTTCCACAGCAACACACTCTGTGCGCCAGAAGTTATTTCACTAATAAATACTAGAATGCTCTTCTGGGCATGCTCTACAAACAAACCTGAGGGATATAGGGGTAAGTTGTGTTTCTTTTGCCTCATTTGAGATTGTCAGAGTATCTTTGGAATGGTCTGGAAAAACATGCTACGCCATTTGTTACATGACTATTCCGCGGTAGACAGAATTCCAGTTGCTGGTTTTTATATTTTCTTGTTTAATCCTCTCAGCAGTCCTGAGAGATGAGGGTTTTATTATCTCTACTTTATGTTTTAGGAAACAGGCTCAAAGATTTGTCAGTGGCCCATGATCACCCATTTAGCAAGTTTGGGTGTGAGATCAGATCTGTCAGAATATAAGGCCCATTCTTTATAGTTTAACCATTGCCAGAGCCTGTTTTATTTTTTTAAATCCCCAATCCTGGCCAGCAGCTTGTCTTTAATTTAATGTGCTTTTTACTGAAGAGTGTATTCTCTTCCTCAGCAATTTTAACAGAGGTTCTTAAGCAATGACTTAGTTGTCTGAATACCTTGAGTGTTAATATGGATTCTGAAAGTTTAGAAGTTGAAGACATGAAGTAGTAGAAGATATGAAGGCATCCAGTGAAGAAAAGTGCAGTCATTTTGCAGCTGCTTCTATCCAGCTACCTTTGAGTGTATACTAACATGCCAGGCACTACATCAGATCTTGAGAACCAAAGATGCAGCAGATGTTTTTCCTGCATCCTGGATCTGAATCTTTACTCCTAATTGTTTTTTAAACATCTTTAAGTACCTGCACCATGCATTTTGCTCCTCTAGTATGGCAGGTCAGGGTGGGGGAAGCAATGAATAGGAGGAGACTAAAGATAACATCTTTTCATTCAAACCATAAAGAAAACATAGGTGTAAAACTCCATTATGGTAAAATGTTGGTTATTTGGAGACCAACTTTCTAAACTTCTTTGGAGCAGGAAAGCTAACTTTTTTAGGGGTGGAAAAAAAAGACATATGGGAAAAGGGGAAAAGGAAAGGATTAGTCAAGAGGAAGAAAAGACATAGAGAAGATGATGATGAAGATTATCACCAGTAGCATTATGCTGAGACTTGTCACCTTATAGGTTTCTCCCCCTCACACAGGGAAGAACTGTGCTAAGCAGAAACCAGATTCTTTAATAGACCCTTTTTCTACCATCAAGTAAGCATTATCCTTGAACTCTGCAGCCTTCTCCAGCATCATCACAACAGCCTCACCTCCACCAGAAAAGCCTGTTCTATTCTAATCAAGCACCTAGGGATAGGGACACAAATGTATAACAAAAATAAAAGATTAAGAAACTAGGAGGAAAAAAAGGTAGGCAGAGAATAGATGACATTTAAGTTAAAACAGCTCATTGTGGAAAGTCTGAGTTGATCTGCTTCATCCCCAAGTCCTGCCTTTGATCTGCTGGATTTTGCTGTCAGTCTCACAGGCTTTACGAGAAAACACCTATCCATTCTTGGCCATGATTATGCTGAAGGATCGGAGGATGACTGTAGTGGGACGGCTAGAAGGCCTCATTCAACCTGATGACCTTATTAACCAACTGACATTTATTATGGACGCGAACCAGACTTACCTGGTGTCAGAACGCCTAGAAAGGTACAAGGGAGTTCCGTTCTGGAAGAGAGAGACCGGTAGTAAATCTGGAGGACTGACCTGGGGCTCTGTAAATCCTGATTTCCTCCCTGTCTTAAGCAACTTTAAAAGCCGTACTCATTTAGTGTCAAAATATTTATGTACTTTGACCTAAAATCCTCAACATCAGATCATCCATTTTTAGAGATATGATTCAAAATAAAGACAGGGCTTTATGTTCAAACATGTCATTTAGATAGCAGAACATGATATAAAAAACTTAAAAGCAAAAAATGTGGAATGGTACATTTTTCTTCCCCCCTGCCCATTAACTAAGTTTGGTACATTATAGAAAATTTGAAAAACACAGAAAAGCACAAGAAGAAATTAATAACCACTTATAATCCTACCACCACTTTTAACATTCTGGTATACTTCCTTTTAATTTTATAGACACTACACACACCCCTATATACATACACATTTTTTGTAAAATTGGGATAATACTATCTTGTAAGCCTTTTCATGCAATAATATATCACAGCATTTTCCCTCATCATTAGATATTATTCTGCCACATTTTAAAAATTACTCCATAGCTTTTTCCCATTATCTAAACACATTATAATTTAACCAGGCCACTCTTGCTGGATTTATAGATTATTTTCAGTTTTTTACTAATATAAATAGCATACTGGAAGATAATTTTTTACAATTTGTGATGATTTCCTTAGATTAGAATTTAAATTCCTGGAAGTGTAATTTGGGGTCAGACAATATAAATGTATTTAAGGTTTTTAATTTGTAATGCCAAAATGCCCTCAAGAAAGTTATACAAACTTAAATTTATGGAAAGCTTTTAATAACATGGGGAAAAGCTTGTTAGAAAAATGTTAGCAAAATGCAGGACTAAAAACTTTACAATATAGTATGATTTTAACCATATAAAAAATAAAATGTATAAGAGAAGAAACAGGGGTGATGGAAATGTTCTGTCTTGGAGTGGTGGTTACATGGTTACATTTATCTAAATTTATTGAATTGTACATTTAAGATCTGTGCATTTCAATGCATGTAGATTTTATCTTAATGTTTTTTTTTTTTTTTTTTGGTCTTTTTTGTGACCGGTAAGGGGATCGCAACCCTTGGCTTGGTGTCACCCGCACCGCACCGGCCATCCCTATATAGGATCCGAACCCGCGGCGGGAGCACCGCTGCGCTCCCAACACTGCACCCTCCTGAGTGAGCCACAGGGTCGGCCCGATTTTATCTTAATTTTTAAGGAAGTATAAAACAAGAGTGTCTGTTCAACCATTTTGACCAACTAAATATTGTTCTTGCTAAGATAAAACAAATCTGTAAGAGAGAAAATAGGAAATCCACCAAAATGTTAGTGTTTTGCCTTTTTTTAGTGGAATTCTGAATAACATGTTTTTTATATTTTTCAAATCTTCTACAACATGTGTGTGAATGTGGATGTGTAGTTTTTTTGTTTTATGAAAGCAACATACAGGGCTGGCCAGTTAGCTCAGTTAACGTTTATAGTGTGGTGCCGATAACACTAAGGTCCAGGGTTCAACCCCTGTACTGGCCAGCTGCCAAAAAAGAAAGAAAGAAAGCAAAATACAAAAATGCAGTAACCCAAAAGGATATTTACCTATAAAATAGGATGTTGATGATCACTTCATAACAATAATACTACGTTAATTTTGTTAGAATTAGGGGGAAAAGACAGTTTTATTTTAAAAGTTAAAAGAGGAGAGGAAAGCTTGCCATTTCTTTTTCTACCTAATTAAACTGGGAAAAGAGATGACTCTTTCAGATTCTGCCATGCTCTGCTGTTGTTATTTCTTAGGGTAGTGTGAAATAGTCATCTGCCAAGATTATCAACATTTTTACACACGATCCCCCCCATTTCAGTATAAGAAAACAGCTTTGTGGGCTGGCCCAGTGGCACACTGGAGAGTGCGCTGCTTGGGAGTGCGGCGGTGCTCCCGCCGAGGGTTCGGATCCCATGTGGAGACCGGTTCCCGCTCACTGGCTGAGCGCGGTGCGGGCGCAACACCAAGGGTTGCGATCCCGTTGCCAGTCCCCGGTACAGGCGCGACACCGAGGGTTGCGATCCCGTTACCGGTCAGTAAAAAAGACAAAAAGGGGAAAAAAAAAAACCCAGCTTTGTGAGATTGCTGTTTTCTTTCTTTGCTTTTGATCTGTCCACAGAGAAGAAAGAAACCAGACCCAGGTGCTGAGACAACAGCAGGATGAGGCCTACCTGGCCTCTCTCAGGGCTGACCAAGAGAAAGAAAGAAAGAAACGAGAGGAGCGGGAGCGGAAACGGAGGAAGGAGGAAGAGGTGCAGCAGCAAAAGCTGGCAGAGGAGAGACGACGACGGGTAATGTACTTGTGTCTTGGCTCCCTGTGATTCCCAAGTTGCCCAGACTGTGTCATCTTGGTCTTTTCTTTAGTGTTAAAGGAAAAAAACTAGACAATGTTGGGATTGTGGGTGATTTAAATTTTTATTAGCATTTAAATATTCATTTTTAGTGTTAGCTGATTTGGCTTTTCATTCATGATCTTGTTTCATTATGTGTTACCACTTGCTTATATCCAGTGTCTTTTAGCCATTCCTTTTTTCTTTTTTCGGCAGCTGGCCAGTGCAGGGATCCAATCTCTTTCCTCAAATAGTTAAACCTAAACACAGCCAATAAATAATGCATGTGATGCAATAGTACTTTGAGTTAGGCTGTTTCTGACTCTTGCCAAGAGGATTTCCTTATAATTAGTAATATATAATTAGTAATTAGTTATTAATATATATATATTTTTTTGGTCTTTTTTTTGTGACCGGCAGCACCGCGCTCAGCCAGTGAGCGCACCGACCATCCCTATATAGGATCCGAACCCGCGGCGGGAGCGTGGCTGTGCTCCCAGCACCGCACTCTCCCGAGTGCGCCACGGGGTCAGCCCAGTCATTAATATTTCTTATGACTGCACAATAAGTCTACACAGTCATTGTATTTGTTTTCCGTTTCCCTGTTTGAGCCCTAGCCTCACCTTTGCTTTGTGTCTTTGCAGAATTTACAGGAGGAAAAGGAAAGGAAGTTGGAGTGCCTGCCCCCTGAACCTTCCCCAGATGACCCTGAAAGTGTCAAGATCATTTTCAAATTACCCAATGATTCTCGAGTAGAGAGACGATTCCACTTTTCACAGTCTCTAACAGTAAGGACTACCTAAGTTGTGTGAAGTGTATGTAGTATGTGGGCTGTAGATTTGGAAACTTTTATGGACTCTTGAGAGTGCTATTGGTGAATCTCCTGCTCTTATGAGCAGGAGAGGAACAGAGAGAGAGATGGATATGACATCATTGGACGCCAGGAAGAGTGCTATGATATTGTAGGTTTCTTCAGTGCCAGCTGCCAACTCGAAGCAATTTTTAAGATTTTCTTTCATCATAATATTTGAGCTCTGCTAAGAAAAAAGTCCCTCACAAGACATGTGTGAGGGTAGGTGGTACTTTCATGCTCTCTTCTTATATTGGCTTCAGAATCCCATCAAAATGCCTTGTTCTGTAGAGAAAGCTCTGTCTCCAATGACCTAGAAGCCCTGGAATTACAAATCTGAATATAAGTGCATGTGCAGTTTGGATGCAGTTGTCTGTCCCTTTCTACTCACTTAGCCCATAAGAAGTCCCACTTACTGAGGCTACCTTTTATGTGTGGTATCCATACAGTGGTGTTTGTCATTTCCATAGAGAAGTAGTTAAAGCAGAGACTCTTAGAGGATCAAGTACTCATTCTTCCAGAATTACTAGATGTGTTTCCTTGGTCAGTTTACTTAATCTCTAAGCCTCAATTTTTTCATCTGTAAAATGGTTGTAATAATAGACGCTCCCTAATAGGATTATTGTTAGGATAAAATTCATAGAAACAGTTCAACATTGTGCCTGGCTTATGGTAAACACTCAAATAGTAACTATTGTTTTTTGATTTAAAACCAAAAGAAAATTTCTGTTTATATTGAGATTAGTATGTTGCCTTTAGAAATTTACAGCTATTGTAGATTCTGCCATTTTCTCAATCACTCAGAATAATCAAGAATAAACTTCATAATAGGAATGAGGATGCACTGTAGTCAAATGAGGTAGGGTAGTACATTCATTGCTTCTTCTTATTTAACTGGAGAACATTGGATAAGTTACAGAATCTTACAGAGCCTCAAATTTCCCATCTGTAAAATGGAAATATAATCTGCTCTCTAATAACTTTAAACTGAAGATACGTCATGCACTGAGTTAGACAGTCTAGGGATGATACAGATGAGTGAGACGTGGTTGTGGAATTCATGGAGCTTACTGCCAGCAGGGAATGTTAAGACTGAAAGAACTAGTACTTAATAAACATTATGAGCCATGCTGGTGAGAAAGACACAAATGGCTTCCTCATTTTATTTGTGTATCTCATGTTTGTGCATTTATTTATATTGGGGGAAGCACTCACATCTCTAACTTTGGATTTTTAAATTGAGATAACATGAGTGTGTCTCACACAGTACCTACCATGTAGTAGGTCATTACTAAGTATTAATTCCTTTCCCTTGGGTTTCCCTGTGTATGCTAACTATGCAGATTTGCATATGGATTTTAGTTTGCATGTTTACCAGGAATTTTGCTGTTGTACCCCTGAACTCTGGAACTTCAAGAAGTTTCTACCTCCAAAACTCTGATAGATAAAACTGTATGTGAAAAGCCTAACCAAAATTTACTTTCCTGAGAGTTTCAGAGGTAAAATCTATTCAAATTTTGGAACAGAATAGTCTTGTAGCCACGGGGGAACCAATCATTCATTAACTACTTAATCCTTGAAGTCTTAAATAGTTTCCTCACTCAAAGCTATTTTTTAAAAAAAGAATATCATGACCACCTGATTCAGAAAAAAAAGCTTGGTCATAAATTGGGCTTGAGGTGGGAAAAAAGTGTGAGGGAGGAAAAGTGCAGTGGTAGTGCAGGCCTGGATTCAACATCCACAGAGACAATAACATGTAGCCAAGTAATGGTTCAGTGTTTAAATGTACATAAGAGACATCCAAATTATACTCAGCCCCAAACTAATTTTTCGGTCCATTACAAACCAAAAAGGATCTCTAATCGTGATGTAATCTGTTTCCTGATGGTGTCAGCCCTTTGTTAATAGTAAAAAATGCCAGTTTTGTACCAATGTCAGGTATTCTTAAGCAGGGATTGAAAAGGAAACAGTGTTATTTCATCTTTATATAAAATCATGTAAGAATGATTTTATACAAGATTTTATACTTTATATAAAGTCATATAAGAGTGATTTATGCAATGATGGGTTCATACAAGAATATTTGGTGCAAGTCTAATGATGCATCTCAAGAAAAAAAGAGTGAACATTAATGGAAATTGCAAAGAGAGAAGGGAACTGAAAATGATTAAGGTTGACAGACTAAAATATGAGAAGTTTATAAAATCATGAATGGATTAGATAAAAGGAACATGTAGCCCTTTAAAAATCTCTGATGGAAGGACTGCTTCACACAGGGGAATAAACCCAAAGAACTCATGGTTCTGAGAAGTGAACAAAAAGAAAATAAAATTAGATTCACCCAAAACAGAAGGAGAACTTCAATGGTGTGTTCCTCATCTTTTGGGTTGACCTGAAAGAGGTCCCTTAGAATCCCTGTTGGAAGTAGAATGCTACCAGGACCATAGAGTGTGTTTGTTTCTTAACATGTGGCATTAAGAAACAGGGAGAGATACCAGTGACCTGTTTCACTAGTATCTCACTCACATTTTAAGTTTTAGCAATATGAGTTCTTCTGATGTTGCCTCACTTCTCGCTAAGAATTTTCCTGTACCTTGTCAGAGCCACAGCAGGGGGAGGAGGGCATTCCCACAGAGGGGAGGTCTTTGTAATGGTGGTAGGTCTTGATCAGGTTAAAGAATGTGTCCAAATGTGGGGGCAGCCCAGTACAGGAATGTCAGAGCCCAAGTGCCCCAGGGAAGGGTGTCAAAGCCAGAGCAGGGTGAGGAGGGTATACATAGGAAGGCGGGAGTTTGCATAGGGTAGGGGAATGAAGACGACCAGTTATATACGCCGTATGGTTTTATATATATATGTATATATGTATGTGTGTATTAGATTGGGGGGCGTGTATACACACACCCACCCATATTCTCTAGCTCTATCCATAAAGAGTACCTGAGAGCAACAATTTCCCAGTAGCAATGAGCATACTAGCACCTTGGCTTTTAAATACCAGTGTTCATTAAGAACAACATGAGTTCCTTGGAGAAATGGCTAATTCCAGAGCTGGGGCAGGGACAATACAAGATCAGATTGGAACACCTTGTGCCAGAAAGCAAGGAATTGTTCAGAGGATGATGGGGACATGCCAGAAAGCCATTCAGGCTGACACCATCTGGAACAGTTTGAACATTAAATAATGATTATAACATTATAACTTATTGAATAAAATAAGAAATCTTGAATCTATATTGGTATAAATAAATTAGAAAAGTTTGAGGAACAGAATATCTCCATAGTTTAAGTACCTCCTACAAAATACTCATCAATTACAAAGAGAAAAAGAATAACTTAGAGTGAAGAGGCCTGGCAGGCACCACCTTAATCAAGTGATCAAATTGAACATTGTAGATAATTAAGCAAATTGAAATTGTGCTCCACATGAATAGGATGCATTACATGAATAGGATTCATTGAGTAGAATGCAGTGTCATTTCTGTAACATTCCTGCCAGTGATGCAGAACCTGAATCTAATCATGAGTAAACAAGCATCAAACAAATTGAGAGACATTCTACAAAATAAAAGTGTCAAGGTCATGAAAGTGAAGGAGAGGCTGAGGATTTGTTCCGGACTAAAGGAGGAGACTTACAAGAGGTGACAAATAGGTCTGGCCAGTTAGCTCAGCTACTTAGAGCATGGTGTTACAACACCAAGGTCAAGGATGTGGATCCCCATACTGGCCAGTTGCCAAAAAAAACCAAAAGCAACCAGTAGATATGACAAATAAATGCAACACATTTATTTAAATAGTTTTAATTTAAAACTGGATTCTTTTGCCATAAAAGACAACTGGCAAAACTTGAATGGGGCCTGAATAATAATGTAATATATATTATATTCTGGTAATAATGTATCAATTAAATTTCCTGATTTTGAGGGCCATGTTGTGGTTAGGTAGAAGATTTTCTTGTTTGTAAGACATACACCCTCAAGTATTCTGGGGTGATGGGACATCAGGTTGGCAGCTTACTCTCAACTGGTTCAAGGAAAAATATTCTATATCCTATACTTTCAACTTTTCTGTAACTTTGTGATTACTTCTAAGTAAAAATATTTTAGCTTTTTATCAAGACAAGTTGTCAGAGAAGAAACAGATAAATCAGTTCAGAGAAGGGCTAGTGTTAGGCTTGTGTAATTTCTTTTAAAAGGACTGCCCCATGTATATGCCCTGGGAGATGGAAAAGTCCTCTAAGTAAAACTCCAAGGTAATATGATTACTTCATATCTCAGAATCATCCTGGGGATAGTTGGGAGACATTTGACTTCATTGTGTGTGTCTCTTTTTCTCACTGCCCTTTTTCTATATGACCTCTGCAGGTAATCCATGACTTCTTATTCTCCTTGAAGGAAAGCCCTGAAAAGTTTCAGATTGAAGCCAATTTTCCCAGGCGGGTACTGCCCTGTATCCCTTCAGAGGAGTGGCCCAATCCCCCCACGCTGCAGGAGGCCGGACTCAGCCACACAGAAGTTCTCTTTGTTCAGGACCTAACAGACGAATGACATTTATTCTTCCTCTCCCTTCCCACCCCAATCCCTAAAAGAAATGGAAAAAAACAAAAACAAGAAAAAAAAAGAGAGAGAAATTCATATTATTATTATTATAATACAATATTTTTTTTAAAAGACTGCTGCATCCTATGGAAGGATCAGAAACCATGCTGCCTGCAAGAATCACAGCCTGTGTGTGCGCAAGGTTAGCAATGAAAGTACCCACTCAGCAAGCCCACCCTTCCCTACAGCCTCTGCACACGCACCTTCCAGCAGACGGGGACTCTTCACCTCCACCCATCGTTGTCCCATCTGGGGAAGGGGACATTCCCACTAGTTCTCATCCATTCTTGCTTTTATGGAAAATAAAAGTGAAAAAGCTCCATCAACCAGCTACTGCAGCATCTCCTGAGGACTTGCTTCTCCCACCTCTGGAGAAGAGAGGCACAGAACAGAGATGTTCCTTGAACTGCCCACAATTTATGAATAACTTGTTTCTGTTGCTTTGTAATGACCAAAGGAATGAAGCTGACATAGGTGTATTTTTTTCCTTTATTTGATAAAGAGCCAATGCTTAAACCCATGAACTCATGCCCTGGGCTCCTTAGCCCACAATAGTGTAATAAAGGTGCCCCAGGCCAGTCTGTGCTTATTTCTGCCATTGTCCCTCTCATGCTCCCAGAGAGGTCATTCTTTTTGGTCCAACTCTTGCTGTCCTTATCACCTGTGCACCCCACTTGGAGCAGTGGGAGGAAATCTGGGTTTGTAGCCCCGAAAAGGCTGCATGTGTACGGACATACCCATGTATGTGTTGTGAACTCACCTTCAGACACAACTGCAGCTTTTCCTTGGAATCTGTACGTGGTGGTTGTTATGGGGTCTAAACCAAAGGATAGCAGCTCTTCATTCCTCTTCTGACACGTGCATGCTGTCCCTCCCAGCCCTGAGCTTTCCTGAATTGCCAAGCTAGGTGCCTTTCCAGAGGACTTAGTAGGGCCTGTGGTGGAGCCAGCAGAACCACATGAGAGTGCCCTGTCTATCTCAGTGGAAATATGTTGTTGCTGTTGTTTTAAGGATAGGAAAAAAAAAAAAGGCCTTGAAGTGAGCCAAGACAGAACTCCTAGCATGTGTAAACTGTTAGAAGGCACGTTTCAGTTTGTGATGTAGCCACCTGCTGGAGGCAGTTTTTAGTTTTTATTCTTTCCCTCTATTGCTGTGTTGAAGTAATAGAGTTTTTTTTTTTTTACCTCTGGATGTCTCATCTGTAGTTGAGTTTGTGGTAATGGGTACATGGGTCAGGCCATGTATTAACAGATGCCTGTGTGCACTGACAAGTATTCCAAAGCAATCTATAGCTAGACTGGTGTGGACTCATAACACTGCAGCCTACTGACATTACTTACTGTAGTTCCTAGCATGCTGTGAGGGCAGGGGGTTCAGATCAAAATAAAGCATAACTTGATAGATTTGTACTTCCCAAAGGCTTTCTCTCTTGCTTACCTAAAACTTAAGGACCACTCTTTTTGATAGCAGTAATATGGTCACTGTTTTCTGCAGCCCTCAGTTGTTGTTGGGGTAAACACCATGGGGCAGGGTAAGGTGCCTCACAGATATCACCTGGAGAATCTGAGAATTTCCCAGTGGCCTTGGCACATGTGTCTAGAACATCGTCTCTAGGAATATTTAAATCTGTTTGTGGCTGCCTGTTCTTCCACTTTGTTTTCTGCTGTCCCAAGGCCAGATAAGTAGGAAATCACCATCTGACTGCTGTCATAAAATATATATGGAGTGAATAGGATAAACCGTGTTCTCCACTTACCTTTATGTGAAATCTGCTTCCCACTGACAGCCATGCAAAGAGGAATTTTTCCACTTAACTCGGAGCCTCCCTCCCTTTCTAGAATTTACACCTTTTTTCCCTGGCAGCACACAGGAGGGTATTAAGGACCTTTGTTAGACTGGTTGTACTGTATAAGTATCTTGCCCACACCTCTGGGAGGTTGTAATTTTTTGTTCTTAGTAATTCAATCTTATTCTACAATGTGCACTTTATGCCTCTTGCCTTTTGATAAATGTTGTTCAGTGAAGGAGGTCAGATGGCAGAATATTAAGGAAAGTTCTCTTTATGTCACTACAACTCTTGGGACAACCTACCCATTTACTTTAGGTTTCAAGAGGCTTCACCTGAAGTACATGCCCATTTCTTGTCCCTTTTGAAACAGTTCTGCTTTAATTAGACTATGTGCCTGTCTCCTTGCTGACCCTAGTGCTGCTGCCTAGGCACCGTTTCCTTTCCTCCTGAGTAAAATATGGGCTGCACATTTTGTCACTTAATGCCAGTACAATCTATATTACTCCAAAGGATCTCTGGGAGCTTGATGGGACCTGCAAGGGAGAAAACGCTGAGAAGCCGGTGATCTGCAAGCTTTTGCTCTTGTTTCCATATCACCTCAGATTTTCAGCTGTTGTTTCCAAGTGGCAAGATGTCAACTAAACAGAAACACTTGTTTCAAGTTTTGTTCTGCACTCCCAAGACTGAAGTTGTAGATTCAGCTGAATAACCATGGGAAATGACCACGCAAAGACACCTGATAGGAGTCAGTTGAATTTTCGCAGCCTCAGTGGGGCCCTTCTGGTGTTTTCTTCCACTTCTGCAGAATTTCCTGCAGCAAATATTTCTTCCTCCTTGCTTTCCTCCACCGTGATATTCGGATAAGAGATTGCCAGAGGATATTTATCTCTTTAAAAAACTAAAAAACTAGAATCTTCAATGAGCAGTTATTATGAAAATTGCTAATGGTGCCAAGGCCAAGGAAAGAGTTTCAGAAAATGACTGTGAGGAGTGATAACCCCCAGAATGCAAAATCAGGGGAGTATTATAATCTGGTGCTTGAACAAGGAGCTCCACTTTACAACTGGTTTTTTTAGGACTTGTGAGGAACGCAGCAACAGGAAATCCATCCACAAAGGATGCAGTGCCCCAACTTGTACTGCACCTGAATAGTTATGTGATAATTTACTGAAGAAATCTAGTGTACTTTAAATTTTTTTCATAAAAGTTTACATTGTATTGTAGGTTAACATTAAATGTTTTATAACAAATTTCATACAAGCTGTGGGTCTTTCTGTCTAGGAGAGGTGCAGTTGATATCTTTCTATGTGTGAATGAAAGGTTGAAAAGCCTTGGGGAGGGAACAGGGCATTGCATTCCCAAGAAGCAAGGGAGAATCAAAGAGAAGCAAGGAGTTAAAATAGGTCTTCTGGGGGCTGGTCAGTTCTCAGGTGGTTAGAAGGTGTTGTAACAACAGGATCGGGTTTGGATCAAGGTTTTGGCCAGCTACCAAAAATAAATAAAGGTAGGTCTTCTGTATTGGATTCCTGTGAAAAATAGCAACACTTAGGCAGTATGGTATAGTAGAAAGAGCAGACAGATCTGGGTTCAAATTTGGGCTTTGTCATTTGTCAGCTTTGTGACCTCAGGTAAGTTCTTTAGCTTCCATGAGTTTTAGTTTCTCCAACTCTAAGTGAAAATAATGCCACCTGCCTCAGGATTGGTTTGTAGATTAAATCAAATAAAGGTATATGAAGCACCTGACACATAGTACAGGCCATTAAGTATTTTTCCCCTTCTCCCAAGGGACTGTTCTGAAGGAATATTTTCTTGCAATAATAATTTCTTAAGGAATTTGTTATTTCTCCTGTTAGAACAGACCTATGTCCTTGCAAAGGAGTAACTAGAGAAGAGTTACTTCTGACTAGTTCTAACAGACTATTGGAATTCCCCTCCTACGGTATTTTTCCTCATGTTTTCATTTCTGAAGGGAAACATAAGCCTCAGTTTTCCACCTTTCTCTTCCCCACTATCCTTATGCAAAGAATTCATTCCTTGAATTAGTTGTTACCTGCATTGTTTGCCCTGTTGTGTATTCAAAGATGTGGGACCTTCGTTTTTAAAATGAGTATGTTAAGTGTAAACTAGAATATGTACTCAGTCTAGTAAGTCTGAAAGAAGAGTTTATTCACTAAAGTCAGAAGCCACTAAAAATGAACATTTCACAATTGATTGTGAAGGTTAAGTATAAAAATTTTGCCATCAATTAACAAAGTCAAAGGATTCAAACTCTGATGCCAGAGTCTCCTTGTTCTAAATCCTGGCTGTGGCCATGATTTTGGCCAAGTGACAACTCATTAGGCCTAAGTTTCATCATCTATAAATAGGGCTGATTTGTAGCATTGCTGTGAAGATGAAGAGAATTGCCGTTACAGAGTGCCTGACATGCAGTAGGTGTTTGGTAAGTAATACCACCTATTCCTGTTTTCAAAACAGTTTGTAGTTTACTCACTACTAAAGGTTTACCCTAGCTGTGGATAAGGCAAGGAGAGAGAGCAGAGGTGGTGAGGTTTAGGCATTGCATATTGGCAGATAGTGCTTGCCACTTTTTTTCTGGACACTTTTCTGACATTGCAATTGGAACTCCATGTGTACTTTTACCCTGATGGAGCCTTGATCTCCCAGAGTCCCTTCCTCATTCCCGTGAGCTCAGCTACCATACATGCTGAGCTTCTCACAGACCTCTCCCCTTCTGTATTTGTCCCTATTGCTAACTGATGATACCCCCAAACTCCCAGATTTCTTTCCCTTAAACTGAAATTTGGTTTTCCCTTGAAGATAACCCTTACTTCAAAAATCCCTTAAGCAGAGGCCACTTATTTTTCCACGAATATCAGCACCAGGAAACAGGATCTGTATTTCTCTTCTGCCAGTTTGATACAAGGTCCTGCAGGACGGTGCTGATGCACATGCCATCTGTTTGGCCTACTTTGTCCTATTCTGGTTGTTACTAGCCATTTTCCATTGTTGGTCACTGATATTTTCACCTCTACCAGCAAACTAAGTGACTCCCACACCTACATATGTGGATTCCCTAAAATTTTGGTATTACTATTTGTGATTTAACTTGTATGGCAGCTGAGTATGGTGGAAAGAGGCTTTGAAGTCCAATCTGGATTTGAAATTGTTCTGCTTGCTGACTGGTCTAGGGCAAATCATTGACATCAGAATCTGTTTCCTCATCTATAAATATTGTAGTAGATCCCTGCCATGTTTAGATGAGCTGGTGTCCTTTGGATAGGTGGGTGCTTAGTAAACATTAGCTTCCTTCGCTCCTATCCCTCTCCCAGCAGTGCCATTCTTCACTTGGAACTGCTTCACTCTCAGGTCCTCAACACCAATCCCTCTCACCACAGCCTTTATCTCTCCAACTGCCACTGTCCTTGCTCTTCCCACAAAGCTTTTCTCTACCTCTCCACTCATCTCAGTTCTCCCTTCTAGGACTTTTTTGGCTTCATTCCCCTCTCCACTACAAGCCAGTACTGATTCAATTCCCGAAGTAAACTCAACCATTTGATTTCTCTCTTGCTCCTTCAGCTGTAGGATCCTAGTGTACATCAGAGCAAACTGAGGAGCCCTGGGTTTTGGTGCCCATTCTTCAATCCAGCTTTAGGAAACCTGTGCCTTTCTGACACATATGGACTGCTCCAATGTGTCCACCTTTCTCAATTCAACCCTTCCCACTTCCACTTCATCCTAAGCCCATTACTACAACAGCCTACCTCCTGGGAGAAACAGGTTTTGTCACAGAACTTCGTCATCTTCCTTTTTCACCTCAAAATTGTTTCGATGTCACCTGCTTCCTCTTCCCCTTCCATCTTGTGGCTCTATTTTTTTTTAATGAGATGTACTTTGCATACAGTAAAATGCTCAAATCTTAAATCCATAGCTTGATAAATTTTTAACTATATAAACACCAAAATCAAGATCCAGAATACTCCCTTCAACCCAGAAAGTTCCCTTTTGTGTCTTCTCAGTCAATAGCGCTTTCAGAGATAACCACTATTCTGACTTCTTTGACCACAGAAGTTTTGTGTGTTTTTAAGCACTTTTTTTTTTTTTTTTTTTGGTGGCCTGTGGGTACAGGTATCCGAACCCGTGACCTTGGTGTTATAAGGCTGCATTCTAACCAAATGAACTAAGCAGCCAGCCCCTGTTTTTAAACTGTGTGTGTGTGTCTGTATGAGAGAGAAAGAGAAAGATTTTATAATTTATTTTCCTGATTGAAGTTTAGTTCCTTATATCTTTTTAAATGGCTGCACAGCATTTCACTGAATGGATGAAACATAAATGGATCAAAATCCAAATCCTCATGACATTTATGTTAAACTTTTTATTTTCTAAATAGATTGATAAACATCCCTGTAGCTAAGGCCGGCCCGTGGCTCACTTGGTAGAGTGCGGTGCTGATAACACCAAGGACACGGGTTCGGATCCTTTATAGGGATGGCCGGTTTGCTCACTGGCTGAGCATGGTGCTGACAACACCAAGCCAAGGGTTGAGATCCCCTTACCGGTCATCTTTAAAAAAAAAAAAAAAAAAATCCCTGTAGCTAAATGTGCACATCCATGCTAGTTTTCTCAAGAGACAAAAAAAAAAAAAATCCTAGACATGAAGTTGCTAAGTCTAAAAGGGATAGAAATTTTTACCTTTTTTAATGTTTGTGTTATGTCCAAATTGTAGTCCAGAAAGGCATTTATATTCCTACCAGCAGTGTATGAGTGTGTGCTCAGTCTCCCATTTGTCAAAATCTCCAGAATCTTTACCAATGGTCCCTTTTGGATTGATTCTCTTTATCTTCCCTCTAAAAATGTTTGGTATCTCCTCCCTTACAAAACCTCAATCTTGCTTTAAATACAAGTCACCTCCCTGTCTCCTTCCCTGCCTGGATAGCTTGCACAACCAGCCTCCACTTCCTTCTTAACCTCCTGTAATTGAACTTTCATCTTCACTGACCACCTCTTATGGTCACCTGTGACCTCCTAATTACCATCCTCACTGGCCTCTTAACCATACCTTTCTGAATATACAAATTCCCCAGCTGGTACCAGCCATAGAGTACGTGTCCCCTTGTCTCTTCCCACACGTTGGAGGTCAGATTATGTGAACTAGGTTAAGCAATTCACACTTTGTCCCGAGGGCAACTGAAGGGCTTTAAGCAAGAGACACACATCAGATTTGAGTTTTAGATAATTTTGTCATGGTGGGGAGACTGGATGTGAGGGGGCAAGATAGCAGGCAAGGCTAAAAGGCGACATGATGGAGTCTTGAATTAGAAGTGGCATGGGGATGGAAAGAGGTTGATAAAGGACATGAGAACTACTGAGAAGGCACAGTTACCAAGTCTTGGATGCTGATTAGATAGGGCGAGGGGGTGGCAGAGAATGAAAAATGGAGGATGCTGCACAGGTTTCTGACCAGGACAACTGGATTTAAGAACAATGAGGGTCACTGGTGACATTGACAGGTGCTAGTTCAGTGGAGTATGGTGTCAGAAGGCAGAAATAACAAATGGGAGGTAAGGAAGTGGAAAGATTAAATAGAGGTAACTCTCACAAAATTTGTGGGTGAAAGAGATGGAGGGGAATAGGACAGAATCCAGAGAGAAGCCAGGATTGAGGAAAGGTTGTTTATTTGTTCCAAGATAGGAGAGACTTCATTATGCTTAAATGCTAAAAGTAATGAGATTTTAGAGGAAGAGATTGAAGATACTCCGAGAAAGAAGATAAAGATGTCACTGGGAGTGGCCTTAGGAGGAAGGATATGAGAAGTTGGTGTTTTTGTAGGTTCGAAAGCAGCAGTTGAGGGTTCTATTCTCTGTCAGATCAGGGGAGCTGATAGGGTCAGAGGTCTAAGAAGGGAGGGGAAGACTTGCAATAGCTGCTTCAGAGATTAAAAGATTAGGAAGATATAGAAGGCTTTCTGGACAATACTGAGGACCCAGGTGAGACTGAGGTGTAGTGGGGGCAGATAGAAAAACTCAGGCACATGTCACCACTCTACCTCTGTCACTGCTGCCAATTTCTTTCCGAAAGCAGATTGCATGCGGGCATTCAGAAGCTCTCAGTGCCCCCTTTGTCCAAGGTGAAAGTCCAGCTCCCCAGATAGATGTTGGGGGGCCTCAACACTGGAGCCATTGCTTAACTTCACAGCTTTGTTCTTCCCTGTTCCTCCACATGGTCACACTAATTAGCCCCATGGATCTCCTGATTGTTCCCTAGACACCATGCACTTTCCTGCCTGAAGCTTGACTGAGACAACTGGTAATAAAGAGGAATGGTTTAAAGGACATGCTGCCAATTTCTCAAGCTCCTCTGATGGCCAGCAAGGCAAGTGCCCAGACCACATAACTCTGATTGTCCCAGAATCACATTTAGAAGACTCTGGCTTAATTCTGGATTCAGTATAACCCAGGTACTGGCAAGGAGAGTAGATATAAATCATAACTGCCATGGTATACCAATTTAGACACACACAAACTGCACACACCTGGCTGTTCTCTCACACACACAGCTGTTAAATTTTGGTGCCTATATTAGAGTTTTTTAGTTGTAAGCAACAAACAGGAAACCCACTCTAGCTAATTCAAGGTAAACGATGCATTAGAAGATGTGGGTCCCAGAATTGAATGTCAGACCTCAGAAAAGAAGGGTTGCCACAGGTTGAGGATAACATTGTCAGAGTCCACCTTTGGGAAGAAGGAGCATAGTTGGCAAGCAGGTTGGGGTTTCTGTGCTTGGTTGCACTCCGTGCCATCAAATAGATCCTTGTAAAAAATTGCAGCAAACAAAGAAGAAAATAACCATGTTTACATTCCCACCACCCAAAATGATTAACATTAATATTTTGGCATATTTGCTTCCAGCTTTTTTCTGTAGCTATACTTTGGTTAAAAATCACAGAAAAGGGCCGGCCCGTGGCTCACTCGGGAGAGTGCGGTGCTGATAGCAGCAGGGCCATGGGTTCGGATCCCATATAGGGATGGCCGGTTAGCTCACTGGGTGAGCGTGGTGCTGACAACACCAAGTCAAGGGTTTAGATCCCCTTCCCGGTCATCTTTTAGGAAAAAAAAAAAAAATCACAGAAAAGGGCCGGCCCGTGGCTCACTCGGGAGAGTGCGGCGCTGGGAGCACCAAGGCCGCAGATTCAGATCCTATATAGGGATGGCCGGTTAGCTCACTGGGTGAGCGTGGTGCTGACAACACCAAGTCAAGGGTTTAGATCCCCTTCCCGGTCATCTTTTAGGAAAAAAAAAAAAAATCACAGAAAATATTTATATATGTACTAAAATAAACCCATATATGCTCAGCAGATGTAGCTAACATCTAGCTGAGCTGGACTCTGGTGCCAGCTCCTCAGGCAGACCTGCCATTTGTATAGTAATGTGTCCTCTGTTATTACAGAGTTTTTCCCAGAATGCAGTCTCTATCAGAGCCTCTATCTGAGGTAGAAACAGCTGCAGAGGCTGACGGGTTTGTCTCAGCTTGTCAGAACATCAGAGGACAAGGAATCATCATCGTACAAAAAAAAAATTGGAAATGAAACAGATAACAGTTAATTCCACTGTTCTGGGACACTGGGACAAATGGGCAGGGCCTATATAAGATCACCGGGACCCCAGGGCTGGTGTCAACTTCCCACACACTCTGTCTCAGCAGCTCACTCATTTGTTTGCTTATTCAGTCATCCATTCAGAAAATACTGATATCTGTGTCCTTGCCCTTTTGCTTGGATGTGGAAATATGACGAATGTGATGGTCCTGAGCCTAATGAAGCAGAGACATGGGCAACCAGCAAGATCGATCAAGACAGGTGAGAACCATGAAGAGCTGTCTGCAGGGCCGACCCGTGGCTCACTCGGGAGAGTGCGGCGCTGGGAGCGCCAAGGCCGCAGATTCAGATCCTATATAGGGATGGCCGGTGCGCTCACTGGCTGAGCGTGGTGCAAGCAACACCATGCCAAGGGTTACGATCCCCTTACCGGTCACACACACACAAAAAAGAGCAGTCTGCAGAGCATCCTGTGGAAGCCCAGAGTGGAAATGTGGACAGCTCTGGCTTGAGGGAGGGGTCAGGGGAAACTCAAAAGGGGAGGGGACATTTGAGCTGAGCTTTGGAAAAGGAGCATGCTTACCAGGAGAGTAAGTAAAAGCATTTGGAGCAACGTCATATGATTCAAAGGCAAAAGGGTACAGCAGACAGACCTGGGTCTGAATCCCAACTCTGCCGCTTGTTGGCTCTGTGATCTTGGGCAAGTCATCTTCCCTCTCTGAGCCTCCCTTTCCTCAGTGGGAACTACAGAAAGAAAACAGAAGAAGGGATGCATGAGGGATAACTTGGCAGCATGGTAGGCACTCGTGAAATGTGAGTGGTCTTCCAAGCAGAGGGAACAACACGCACAACACAGGGGTGAAAACAGGCATGTTGGGGAAACCATGAGAATTTGGGGGTGGCTGGGAGAAGGAAGAAGTGGGAGCTGACAAAAGTGAGACTAGATTGGGATACTCGTTCTTCCATGCCTCCGTGCCCTCCCACAGGGAAGCCGAGAAGACAGGGAGAGGGAAAGACTAGCACAGAAACCTATTTCTTTGACATTCTCCATCTTCCTCTATGACAAAGGAGGTTTATATTCAGGGCGGAAATCAGTCTGACTTCAGTCTCCCCATTCAAAAAAGGAAGAAAAAAAAACAAACAAAATTCCTTCTTTTTCTGCTGGCCCCCTAAGAACTCTTCCAAGGGACAGAGGCCTTCCACTTCCTGTTATGATGGGAAGTTGTAGGTGGTAGGTGGAGGAACGCATACCTGGAATCTGGAGGAGGCAGGTAGAACAGACTGAAGGGAGGCCTCAGGTTCCGAGGCCACCCAAACCTAGAGGTCTCCGTTCTATCTTTTCAAAAGTAGATTCTCTGACTTGGAGAATGTGAGAGTGGGGACTGCAAGTCTATCCTGATTTTCCCATCTTCTAGCTGGGCCTAGGCCCAGGGCTTTCTGAGCCTCAATTCCTCCAAATGGAAGTGGAAGATAATACTACTCCAATTCAGGATTTGAGGAGCAAATAAAATACCAGGGTTTAAAGGTCCCCCAGGACCTGGCCTCCTGCTCTCCTCTGCAACTTCATCTGGCTCCCTATGCTCCTGCTCAAGCTCATCCTTACCTCTGTGCCTTGGCACATTCTGCATGCTCTTCTCCTGACTGACTCCTCATCATTCGGGTCTCACTAATCTCAGTGTCACCTCTGTTGAAAGGCCAACCCTATGTCAGGGTTTCCCTGCCCTAGCCCCTCTGACTTATCACTGTCTTTTCCTTCATGGCCCTTGTTATAATATGAAATAAGTGTTTACTTGCATATTGTCTCTCTCACTTCTGGATTGCCAACTTTCTGGAGGCAAAAACTTTGTCCTGTTCAGTGGGGTATGCCATATTCCTAGAACAGTGCCTGGCTTGGGGCAGAAGCACTCAGCCAGTTTTGTTGAATGAATTTATTTGGCACAAATGATGTGCCAAGTACCCTACCAGGGCCTGAGTATCCAGTGGCAATTAAACTGCCCTTATAGAGTGTCTAGGCTTTTGCATCCTCTTTGTGCCCAGAGAAGAACTCTGAATGTTCTTCCTGTCAACATGCAGGCCGAACTCAAAGATGATGAGAAAGCATCCAGTCCTGGATTCCAGCCTCTTCCCTCTGAGGACAGATTGTAGTGTTTACCCAGGGGAAACATGTTGCCAATTATGCCAATTGTTATTAAAACAAAGATGCATTTTACTGCAAATTCATTTGTTCAAAAATGCCCCCTCCCAAAAAAAAAAAAAATGCCCACCAAGGGCCAGACACTGCTGTAGTTGCTGGCAGGCAGATCTTCTGATAGGAAAGAAGTAATCAGAATGACCTCCTACTCCCCACCAATGCCACATCTTAAAATAACAGAATTTTAGCCCAAAGACAATAGGATTTTAATCTGATTAGTAATATTGGGTCTTTATACAATTTTCCACAAGTTTTGGAAAATTATTTTGAAATAATTTTAGATTCATAGGAAGTTGTAAAATTATTATAGAAAGGTCCTATGTATCCTTAGATTCCCTCAATGATAACATCTTGTATAAAACCAGAAAGTTGGCATTGGGATCTACAGATTTCACCAGTTTATGTGTGCATGTGTGTGTATAGTTCTATCAATTTCATCATGTTTGAATGTGACCACACCATGATCAAGATACAGAACTATTTCATCACCGCAAAGATCTTTCTCTTGCTACCTGCCTTGGGTTGAATGTCCCCTCAAAACTTAATCCCCACTCTAACTGTTCAGAGGGTGGGAAATCCTATTATTGAAATATTGAAAGGTAATTGGAAGGTGGGGTCTTGAAGAGGTGATTAGATTCTGAGGATCATGCCTAGTGAATGGATTAAAAGTGAGGGTCTGGGCGCGGTTCTGAGGGCTTTCAAAGGAGAGTGCATGAGGAGCTCTCTCTTTCTGCTCCGCCATTTTCTGCTGTGTGAGATTCCTGGGTCACTGTTGCCACCACCAAGATCCTCACCAGATGTTTTCCCTGGACTTAGGACTTCCCAGCCTCCGAAATTGTAAGCAATGAATTTTGTTTTCTATTTTTTTTTTTTTTTAAAAGATGACCGGTAAGGGGATCTTAACCCTTGACTTGGTGTTGTCAGCACCACGCTCAGCCAGTGAGCGAACCGGCCATCCCTATGTGGGATCCGAACCCGGGGCCTTGGTGTTATCAGCACCGCACTCTACCGAGTGAGCCACAGGCCGGCCCTGAATTTTGTTTTCTTGTGAATCACCCAATTCAGGTATTTCTGTTATAAGCAACAGAAACGGACTAATACACGACCCCATTATAGCCACACCATGCCCCTTACTTCCCCATTCCTAGCCCCTAGCAACCACTAATCTGTTCTCAATCTCTCTGATGTTGTCATTTCTATGTTATATAAGTGGAGTCATATGTAACCTTTGTGACTGGCTTTTTTAACTCAGCATAACTCCCTTGAGATCCATCCAGGCTTTTGTATGTATCAATAGTTTGTTCCTTTTTATTGCTGAGTGGTACCCCAGGGTCTGGAGGTACCACACACAGTTTCTTTAGCCATTCACCCATCGAAGGTCATCTGGGTTGTTCCCAGTTTGGGGCTACTACAAATAAAACAGCTATGAATATTTATGTACATGTTTTTGTGTGGAATTTTTCATTTCCTTGGAATAAATGTCTAGAAGTTTAACTGCTAAGTTTTATAAAAAATGTATGTTTAGATTTATAAGAAACTGCCAACTACATTCCAGAGTGGCTGTACCATTTTTCATTCCCACCAGCAATGTATGAGAAATGTAGTTTCTGTACATTCTCAGGAGAATTTGATAGTCAGTATTTTTTATTTTGGTTCTTTTAGTAGGTGTGTAATATCTTGTAGTTTAATTTGCATTTCCCTAGTGGCTAAAGGTGCTGAACATCTTTTCATAAGCACATGAAATATTCTGTATGTCTGGTAAAATGTGTGCTAATCTTTTGTTTTTATTGAGTCTTGAAAGTTCTTTATATATCTGAGATATGAGTCCTTTGTCATATATGTGGCTTGCAAATTAAAAGTTTTTAATTTTGATGAAGTCCAATTATTGATTTTTTCCTCTTATGGATTGTTTTTGGTGTCATGTCAAAGAACTCTTCACCTAGTCCTAGGTCCTGAAGATTTTCATCTGTTTTCTTTTAAAAGTTTTCTAGTTTTATGTTTTACTTTTAAATCTATGGTCCATTTTGAGTTCATTTTTATATAAATAGTGAGATTTACTTGTTGAAAACACTATCCTTCATCAAATGTTCAAAATCAGTTGGTTGTACTTGTGTGGGTCTATTTCTGGGTTATTCTGTTCCACTGATCTATTTGTCTCTCTCTTTGCAATTACCACATTGTCTTGATTAACACAGCTATACGGAAAGAATTAAAATTAGGTATAGTGATTCTTCCCACTTTATTATTATTATTCTCAGCTGGCCGGTACAGGGATTCAACCCTGGACCTTGGTGTTTTCAGCACTACACTCTGACCAACTGAGCTAACCGGCTAGTGCTTCCCACTTTATTCTTGTTTTTCAAAATTGTTTTTGGGACCCTTGCTCCTTTGCCTTTTTCATATACATGTTAGAATAAGAATGTCTGTGTCTCAAAAAATAATAATAAACCTTGCTGGAATTGTGATAGAAATTGCATTAAACCTACAGGTCAACTTGGGAAGAAATAACATCTTTACTATGTTGAATATTCCAATCCAAGAACACTTTATGTTTCCATTTATTTAGGTCTGATTTCTTTCATCAGTGTTTTGTAGTTTTCAACATACAAGACTTGTACACATTTTGTTGGATTTATACCTAAGTATTTCATTTTTCAGTGATTAGATATAGTATTATTGTTTTTAATTTTGATTACCATGTGTTCATTGCTAGTATATAGAAACAATTTTTGTGTATTTTTTTATCCTATGACCTGCTAAACTCATTTAGTTCTAGGAGGTTTTTTGTAGATTTTTTTGGAAGATTTTCTACATAGATTTTCACCATATCAGCTGCATATTGGGATAGTTTTATTTCTTCCTTTCCAATCTGTATGCCTAATTTTGTTTTTTTCTTGCCTTATTGCACTGGCTGGACTTCCAGTATGATGTTGAATAGTAGTGGTGAGAGTGGATGTTCTTGCTCTGTACTGATTCCAGGGGCTGTAGGGTTTTTCTGTAGATGCTCTTGATCTAGTTAAGGAAGTTACCCTCTATTCCTAGCTTGCTGAAAATTTTTATGAATGTTGAATTTTGTCACAATTTTTGCATTAGTTGATATGATTGTGTGATATTTCTTTAGGCTTTTTGAAATACTGCAAAGAGCTCAGAGACTTCCCCACCTTACAATTTTCTCAGACCTCTAGGCTAGAGCCCTGGGAACTCAGCTGCTACCACTGTTCTAGTCTGCCATGTCCCAATGTGTTCAAAGGAATGCAATTTAAGGGGCCGGCCCGGTGGCGCACTCGGTAGAGTGTGGTGCTTGGGAGTGCAGCGGCGCTCCCGCCGGGGGTTCGGATCCCATATAGAGACCGGTCCGTGAGCGTGGTGCGGGCGCGTCACCGAGGGTTGCGATCCTGTAAAAAAAAAAAAAAAGAAAAAAAAAAAAAAGGAATGCAATTTAAGTCCTACACATGGCCATACAAGCCAAGTGTAGATGTTGCCCACAGTATCTACTCTTGGAGATTCACAATACACATCAGCATAGCCAAGGCTCAGAGAAACCCTGAAAAATAGACTGTTACCTTCAACGTGGTTTCTGAAACATATTTGACCACAGCCCTTTTTTGTACAAACCCTGTTATTCAGGCTTGTACAAAAAAGGACTGGGCTCCCACTGGACTTTCTCTGAAACACCTGTAGGGAACCACTGAACCGATCCTGTCCCTTAATTTGCAGATGATCCAAAAACCAGAAGAGAAGTGCCCTGACCAAGGCTTTGGTTGGTGGTGCCATAGACACAGGGTCCCAGTTTTCCTGACCCCAGCCACGTTGCTTTGACATGCTAACAGTCAGCCAGTATTCCTACAGCACCAGATACCATCCTGGATAAGAGGAATGCAATCACATCACCAGCCTGATCCTTTTGGTGGCTCTTGGGTCTTTCATCCCTGCTGAGCCTGGGTATGAGGGGTGCAAGTTCCGGCAGGGTCTGTGGGTGGTGGTAGGTAGTATAAGCCTGGCCAGTCATGCAGCCATCCTGTCACTTGCCAACAGAAACCTGCCTAATTTAAATGTGAAGCAGATGGCCCAGAATAATCACTGAACTGAATCATAGACCCCCCCCTCCCCCCAATCAGGGGTGCTGACTGCCCCAGGCTTCCATGGCAGGGAATGATCTTTTTTTTTTTTATTTTTTTTTTATTTTACCAATATACAATGTAGTTGATTTTCGTGTCCCTTAACCAAATCCTTCCTCCCTGCTCCCTTTCCCGGGAATGATCTTTTCTGCTCCCCACTTCCCATACCCTCCCCCATTCCCCCACTTCCCACCTAAACAACACAGGCAGCCAAAGACAGCTTGGGCAATACTTGGTATACATCATACATTTATTAGTGAATATCCCTCTGAAATCAGCAACAATATTAAAAAAAATAATGATTGCACTACTTGGTCAAGCAGAACTAGCAACTTTCATTTTAAAAAAAGTACAAATCTGTTAAAAATTTCAATCAGTATACACATATATATAATACAACATACTAGTTATGTTAAATGCTACAAACCAATGTGAATCCAATGGAATGGAAAAAACCACACATTTAAGCTTTAAGAACCATTTTTTTCTCTCTATATATTAGCATTTTCTCAAATACATACATGGGAAAAATGAGGTAACTGTAAAATGTGCAAGGAACAGGGCCCCCAAATTACATATATTTATATATATATGTAATTATATATATATATATATATATATGATATATATATATATATATACATATATGTGTGTGTATGACCTTTCTAACACAGAACACAGGCGTTGGGCCCAGCCAGGGCTGGGGGAAGGTGCCCACTGTCATGCCTAGGCCAGAAGTTGGTAAATAAAAGAGTAAACAATGACAAGCCCCCACCACAGGAAATCATTGGTAACATGGCATCTATAGCAAGGTCGGCAAATCACAAACATCCTAAAGTAATCGTTTCATAAATCTTTTTTTAATGATGATTTTATTTTTTAATGTTGTGTTTCCCTCTCCCCCCATAGCTGCTTATTGGAATCATTGCTACAGCCAACACAGAATCCATGAGCCTGTTTCTGCCTGCCCCAGGAACCTTAGGGTTTTGAAAACCTTTTGTTGGGGTGGGGAAGGGAAGAGGGGTGGAGAGGGTGGTTCTCTGTGTAAAACACATGGGTTTTCAACACTGCTATAAATATAGAAATGTCACCTGGAGTTATATACAGTAAGACTTTGGGTTCTCCATGGGGGTGGGACCAGGCTGACGGGCCCCATGGCAGACTTGGGGGGCAAGGAGAGGGGGAGGTGGGAAGCCAGGGCTGCTGCGGGGAGAACGAGGGTGGTTGGAGCATCCCTGAGGCAGCAGGCGCCAGGGGCTGCCTGCTAGGATGTGCCGGCCCCACACGCGGTTCGTTCAGGGTAGCAACCCCAGCTGGGGTTTGGAAAGGAAAGGAATGGGAGGAGAGAAGGTAGGGACTCAGCCAGACCCTACAGGGGCCTCCTCCAGACCCTGGAGGGCAGTGGTCAGGCTGGGAGGCACCCCCCCACCACCGACCCTGTCCTCCTGGGACTTCCTTGGAGGAAACTCACCAGGCAGGTGGGAGACGCTCCCTGACTGGAGAGGGAGAAATGCCCTGAAAAGCTTACGGTCCCAGTAGGCTCTAGGGACATGTGCAGTACAGTGCATGGCAGTTATCAGCTGAGCACAGACCCCCAACCCTGCCCCATGACCGCCAGCTGCCCAGCCCAGCCCCAGCCGCACACATGCATGCAGACCAGGCGGCCCCACTGGGCACTTCTCTGCCCCCTGGGCACTCAGTCCTGGTTGGTCCCTATAACCCCCATTAAAATAAAAGAAAATAAATTCTCTTAAATATCCATACCCCCAAATCCTACACGTGACTTTGGGCCAAATGAATAAACAAAAACTGCTGCTCCTCACATTCATGCAAAACAACAGAGAGGGGAAACTGGGCATGGGTCTGGCCCTGTCACTTGTGGAACGGTCGCCACCAGGAATACAGGGGCTCACTCTCCCCAGCACAGCTCAGGCCCCCTCAGGATACAGGTGCCCCAGCTTGAGGCCTGTCTCCCATTTGCTCAAGAGGCCTGCCTAGGATGCCCTCCAGCCTGTGGGGCTGGAATGTTGTGCCTGGAGTGAGGGTCCTCTAGGGAGCCAGACCCACCCCTCACAACAGACTAGGCAGAGCTGGCTGGCTGAGGCTGTGTGGGGTCAAGGTGGAAGTACTCAGCCCTAGAACTCAGGAAATGGCTTCATGCCACCATCTGTCCACGCACCACTTGGACAGAGGACACACCATTTCAGTGCAAGAGACCAGATGACCCAGGATGGTGCCTCCTTTGCCCATGCTGGGGCCAAGGACCTCTACCAGCCACACTGGGGGAAGGGACCCCTGGCTCCCAGTGCCAGCAGGAAAACGGAGAAGGAACCAAGGGCCAACAGGCGGGAGACCGAGTTAGGGACACTCAGGCAGCTCCACGGCAGGCGGACAGGCAGGCAGATCAGGGAAGGAGTCTTTGGAGCTTGGCAAATGCAGGGGCTTATTGCAAGGGCTTCTCACAGGGCCAACCCTGGCACCAGCTCTGAAAATGCAGGTGGGAACAACCAGGCAGGCCTGGGCTACTCCCTCCCCAGGTCCCCCCTCAAGTTTCCAGAGCTTCGAGCAGGGTTCTCCTGGGCAGCTGTGGGGCCTCACTCAGTCTCCCTGGGCACTTCCGAGGCGTCGGCCCGGCAAATGGGACACGTCCGGTTGGCCTGAGGGGAATAGCCGCACATCAGGCTTCACTCTCACCTGTGCCCCATCCCATCTGTGTCCATTCAGCTGCTTGGTGGGGACTTGACCCCCTGGAGCCAGAACTTCTGGTTGATGGCAAGGATGGGGAGACCCTCCAAGCCTGCCCCCCCCACCACATGAGGAACACCTGGGCTCGGGCTGTGTTACCTTCAACCACTTGTCAACACACTTGGTGTGGAACTCATGGTTGCAGGGGAGGACTCGGAGCAGCTGGCGCGCCTCAAAATCACTGAAGCAGACCACACACCTGAGGGGAGGCACAGAGCATCCACACCGATGGCTGCGGGAAGGCTCATCGCAGAGCATGATTCCCCTGAAGTGGGGGGGAGGGGGGTGCACACTCACAGAGGGGCACGGCACTCACAGTGTCTGCTCTGACTGATGGCTGTCCGGGTTAAAGCGGTATGATGGGAGCTGCTCTATGTCTGCTTTGGTGAGGCCTCGGGGCTTGGCATCTCCCAGCCGCTCGGCCAGGTTCAGAAGGGCCTGGATACAGGCAAGAGGGGAGGGTCAGCAGCACCCAGGCCTGGAGGTCCCCCTAACCCCACCTCCCAGCATGGGGCTCCACGGGACCTCATAGTTCTCCATCTCTACGTCATCCACATCCAGATCCAGGCTGATGGTGGGCCCCATCGCTGTTGGTGACATTGGCAGCATCGAGCTAGAGAGAGCCAGGTATGGGGGCCCAGGGTCAAGGTCAGTAGGGATAGGGGGCACAGAGCCACTCCCCTGACTCCCTCCATGCAAACATAGCCCAGGACTCTGCACAGTTCACACTGGGGACCCCAGTATTTGTCCCAGGACCTCGTAGGAGGGGCAGGGAGCCCAACTGGTGTGTGTCTGTCAGGCTTGTTGGGGATGCCAGATGGTTCTGGAGGCCCTGTGGCTGTGTTTGGGTCTAACCAGTGCACGCCCCAGGAGAACAGACATCACACAGCTCTGGGGCAAATGTGCTAGTACTTACAGGAAGTAGGGCAGGAAGCTGGGGTAATAAGGTGGTGGAGGGGGTGGGGGGG